>NC_050571.1:11387668-11687668 GCF_013265735.2 Oncorhynchus mykiss
ACCGATGAGGTAGAAGTCTGATGTTGGAGAGGATGGTGTAGAAGTCTGATGTTGTAGAGGATGGAGACAGATGGTGTAGAAGTCTGGTGTTGGAGAGGATGGAGACAGATGATTTAGAAGTCTGATGTTGGAGTGGATGGTGTTGGAGAGGATGGTGTAGAAGTCTGATGTTGGAGAGGATGGTGTAGAAGTCTGATGTAGGAGAGGATGGTGTAGAAGTCTGATGTTGGAGAGGATGGAGACGGATGGTGTAGAAGTCTGGTGTTGGAGAGGATGGAGCCGGATGGTGTAGAAGTCTGGTGTTGGAGAGGATGGTGTAGAAGTCTGGTGTTGGAGAGGATGGTGTAGAAGTCTGGTGTTGGAGAGGATGGTGTAGAAGTCTGGTGTTGGAGAGGATGGTGTAGAAGTCTGGCGTTGGAGAGGATGGTGTAGAAGTCTGGTGTTGGAGAGGATGGAGACGGATGGTGTAGAAGTCTGGTGTTGGAGAGGATGGAGACGGATGGTGTAGAAGTCTGGTGTTGGAGAGGATGGAGACCGATAAGGTAGAAGTCTGATGTTGGAGAGGATGGTGTAGAAGTCTGATGTTGGAGAGGATGGAGACAGATGGTGTAGAAGTCTGGTGTTGGAGAGGATGGAGACAGATGATTTAGAAGTCTGATGTTGGAGTGGATGGTGTTGGAGAGGATGGTGTAGAAGTCTGGTGTTGGAGAGGATGGAGACAGATGAGGTGGAAGTCTGGTGTTGGAGAGGATGGAGATGATGGTGTAGAAGTCTGGTGTTGGAGAGGATGGAGACCGATGAGGTAGAAGTCTGATGTTGGAGAGGATGGTGTTGGAGAGGATGGTGTAGAAGTCTGATGTTGGAGAGGATGGTGTAGAAGTCTGATGTAGGAGAGGATGGTGTAGAAGTCTGATGTTGGAGAGGATGGAGACGGATGGTGTAGAAGTCTGGTGTTGGAGAGGATGGAGCCGGATGGTGTAGAAGTCTGGTGTTGGAGAGGATGGTGTAGAAGTCTGGTGTTGGAGAGGATGGTGTAGAAGTCTGGTGTTGGAGAGGATGGTGTAGAAGTCTGGTGTTGGAGAGGATGGTGTAGAAGTCTGGCGTTGGAGAGGATGGTGTAGAAGTCTGATGTTGGAGAGGATGGTGTAGAAGTCTGATGTTGGAGAGGATGGAGACAGATGGTGTAGAAGTCTGGTGTTGGAGAGGATGGAGACAGATGATTTAGAAGTCTGATGTTGGAGTGGATGGTGTTGGAGAGGATGGTGTATAAGTCTGGTGTTGGAGAGGATGGAGACAGATGAGGTAGAAGTCTGATGTTGGAGAGGATGGTGTAGAAGTCTGATGTTGGAGAGGATGGAGACAGATGGTGTAGAAGTCTGGTGTTGGAGACAGATGAGGTAGAAGTCTGATGTTGGAGAGGATGGTGTAGAAGTCTGATGTTGGAGAGGATGGAGACAGATGGTGTAGAAGTCTGGTGTTGGAGAGGATGGAGACGGATGGTGTAGAAGTCTGGTGTTGGAGAGGATGGAGACAGATGAGGTAGAAGTCTGGTGTTGGAGAGGATGGTGTAGAAGTCTGTTGGAGAGGATGGTGTAGAAGTCTGATGTAGGAGAGGATGGTGTAGAAGTCTGATGTTGGAGAGGATGGTGTAGAAGTCTGATGTTGGAGAGGATGGAGACAGATGGTGTAGAAGTCTGGTGTTGGAGAGGATGGAGACAGATGAGGTAGAAGTCTGATGTTGGAGAGGATGGTGTAGAAGTCTGTTGGAGAGGATGGTGTAGAAGTCTTATGTATGAGAGGATGGTGTAGAAGTCTGGTGTTGGAGACGGATGGTGTAGAAGTCTGGTGTTGGAGAGGATGGAGACAGATGAGGTAGAAGTCTGATGTTGGAGAGGATGGAGAGGATGGTGTAGAAGTCTGTTGGAGAGGATGGAGAGGATGGAGACAGATGGTGTAGAAGTCTGGTGTTAGAGAGGATGGTGACAGATGAGGTAGAAGTCTGATGTTGGAGAGGATGGTGTAGAAGTCTGATGTTGGAGAGGATGGAGACAGATGGTGTAGAAGTCTGGTGTTGGAGAGGATGGTGTAGAAGTCTGATGTTGGAGAGGATGGTGTAGAAGTCTGATGTTGGAGAGGATGGTGTAGAAGTCTGATGTTGGAGAGGATGGAGACGGATGAGGTGAGGTTAGGGATACACACTGGGGGAGAGGTGTGGACCTCTCTCTCACCCCCCCCCCCCCCCCCCCTCTCTCTCTCTCTATCTCTCTCTCTCTCACCCCCCCCCCCCTCTCTCTCTCTCTCACACCCCCTCTCTCTCTCACCCCCTCTCACTGTCTGTCTTTTTCTGTCTCCTTTTCTCTCTCTTTCTATCTGTAGAAGGGTTCCCGGTCTCTCTGTTGTTCTTCACCTCACTGTGTTGATGTCAGCTATCTGCCAGCATTGCACCAAGCCATTTCACAACACTGTCAGCTCTCACGCTGCTAGAAAGGTTACAAGGCAATTTAACCCCGACTGTTACTCACTGAACCAACCATCGCTCTGCTCAAATACATCTGTGTGTGTGTGTGTGTGTGTGTGTGTGTGTGTCACTGCTATCACCACAACAGTCACAGCAGCTGATTTGAACCACATTTCCATCTCCCCAGTACGGACTGTACCGTTCTCTAAAAAGACTGTTAATATTAAAGCAGTTGGAAAATGCACGTTGACTGTGAATCAGACAGTTTCTTTGGCTCCTCCGGTCCTGGGATTAGCATCAACTTCCACTGAAAGCAACCTCTCAGTGTGTGTTTCTGTCTCCGCATGATTGCATGACGGTATGATGACATGATGATACGATGGCTCCACATGTTAAATGGCTCCACAGGAAAACACCAAGACCTCTGAAACCTAAAGTCTCCCAGGGCCAAGTCTTTGCAGATGGAGTGAAGTACGCGCGCACACACACACACACACACACACTGAGAGTCCAGGCAGTTCATCCAATTGTCTCAAGTCCCGTGCAAAGAGAGGGGATTGGGCCCTCTGTGTGTTTGTGTGTTTGTGTGTGGGTTGGGGGGTTGTGTGTGTGTCTGACATGTTTATGGATTAGCGGGGGGGGGGGGGGGGGGGGGCAGCCAGTGTGTTGAGCCTCTTATGGATAAAGGACTTGTGATGTCATTATCACTACAGGAGACTGTTGTTGCTGGCCTAAGGCACGTACATTGCAGCTGTCTGTTAGCTCTAGTTGCTGTCTGTTAGCTCTAGTTGCTGTCTGTTAGCTCTAGTTGCAGCTGTCTGTTAGCTCTAGTTGCTGTCTGTTAGCTCTAGTTGCTGTCTGTTAGTTCTAGTTGCTGTCTGTTAGTTCTAGTTGCCGTCTGTTAGCTCTAGTTGCTGTCTGTTAGCTCTAGTTGCTGTCTGTTAGCTCTAGTTGCAGCTGTCTGTTAGCTCTAGTTGCAGCTGTCTGTTAGCTCTAGTTGCAGCTGTCTGTTAGCTCTAGTTTCAGCTGTCTGTTAGCTCTAGCTGCTGCTGTCTGTTAGCTCTAGTTGCTCTCAGTTAGCTCTAGTTGCTGTCTGTCAGCTCTAGCTGCTGCTGTCTGTTAGCTCTAGTTGCTGTCTGTCAGCTCTAGCTGCTGCTGTCTGTTAGCAGCTGTCGGTTAGCTCTAGCAGCTGTCGGTTAGCTCTAGCAGCTGTCGGTTAGCTCTAGCAGCTGTCGGTTAGCTCTAGTTGCTGTCTGTTAGCTCTAGCTGCTGTCTGTCAGCTCTAGCTGCTGCTGTCTGTCAGTTCTAGCTGCTGCTGTCTGTCAGCTCTAGCTGCTGCCGTCTGTCAGCTCTAGCTGCTGCTGTCTGTTAGCTCTAGCAGCTTTCGGTTAGCTCTAGTTGCTCTCAGTTAGCTCTAGTTGCTCTCAGTTAGCTCTAGTTGCTGTCTGTCAGCTCTAGTTGCTGTCTGTCAGCTCTAGCTGCTGCTGTCTGTTAGCTCTAGCAGCTGTCGGTTAGCTCTAGCAGCTGTCGGTTAGCTCTAGCAGCTGTCGGTTAGCTCTAGCAGCTGTCGGTTAGCTCTAGTTGCTGTCTGTTAGCTCTAGCTGCTGTCTGTCAGCTCTAGCTGCTGCTGTCTGTCAGCTCTAGCTGCTGCTGTCTGTCAGCTCTAGCTGCTGCCGTCTGTCAGCTCTAGCTGCTGCTGTCTGTTAGCTCTAGCAGCTTTCGGTTAGCTCTAGTTGCTCTCAGTTAGCTCTAGTTGCTCTCAGTTAGCTCTAGTTGCTCTCAGTTAGCTCTAGTTGCGGTCTGTCAGCTCTAGCTGCTGCTGTCTGTCAGCTCTAGTTGCTGTCTGTCAGCTCTAGCTGCTGCTGTCTGTTAGCTCTAGCAGCTGTCTGTTAGTTCTAGTTGCTGTCTGTTAGTTCAAGCTGCTGTCTGTTATCTCTAGCTGCTGTCTGTTAGCTCTAATAGCTGTCTGTTAGCTCCTGCTGCTCTGTTAGCTCTAGCTGCTGCTGTCTGTTTTCTCTAGCTGCTGCTGTCTGTTAGCTCTAGCTGCAGCTGTCTGTTAGCTCTAGCAGCTGTCTGTTAGTTCTAGCTGCTCTTGTCTGTTAGCTCTAGCTGCTCTTGTCTGTTAGCTCTAGCTGCTGTCTGTTAGCTCTAGCTGCTGTCTGTTAGCTCTAGCAGCTGTCGGTTAGCTCTAGCTGCAGCTGTCTGTTAGCTCTAGCTGCTGTCTGTTAGCTCTAGCTGCTGTCTGTTAGCTCTAGCAGCTGTCGGTTAGCTCTAGCTGCAGCTGTCTGTTAGCTCTAGCAGCTGTCGGTTAGCTCTAGCTGCTGTCTGTTAGCTCTAGCTGCTGTCTGTTAGCTCTAGCTGCTGTCTGTTAGCTCTAGCTGCTGTCTGTTAGCTCTAGCTGCTGTCTGTTATCTCTAGCTGCTGCTGTCTTATCTCTAGCTGCAGCTGTCTGTTAGCTCTAGCTGCTGTCTGTTAGCTCTAGCTGCTGTCTGTTAGCTCTAGCAGCTGTCGGTTAGCTCTAGCTGCTGTCTGTTAGCTCTAGCTGCTGTCTGTTAGCTCTAGCTGCTGTCTGTTAGCTCTAGCAGCTGTCGGTTAGCTCTAGCTGCTGTCTGTTAGCTCTAGCTGCTGTCTGTTAGCTCTAGTTGCAGCTGTCTGTTAGCTCTAGTTGCTGTCTGTTAGCTCTAGCTGCAGCTGTCAGCTCTAACAGCTGTCGGTTAGCTCTAGGTGCTGTCTGTTAGATCTAGGTGCTGTCTGTTAGATCTAGCAGCTGTCTGTTAGCTCTAGTTGCTGTCTGTTAGGTCTAGCTGCAGCTGTCTGTTAGCTCTAGTTCCTGTCAGTTAGGTCTAGCTGCAGCTGTCTGTTAGCTCTAGTTCCTGTCAGTTAGGTCTAGCTGTAGCTGTCTGTTAGCTCTAGTTGCTGTCTGTTAGCTCTAGTTGCTGTCTGTTAGGTCTAGCTGCAGCTGTCTGTTAGTTCTAGCTGAAGCTGTCTGTTAGCTCTAGTTGCTGTCTGTTAGGTCTAGCTGCAGCTTTCTGTTAGCTCTAGTTGCTGTCTGTTAGGTCTAGCTGCAGCTGTCTGTTAGTTCTAGCTGAAGCTGTCTGTTAGTTCTAGCTGAAGCTGTCTGTTAGTTCTAGCTGAAGCTGTCTGTTAGGTCTAGCTGCAGCTGTCAGCTCTAACAGCTGTCGGTTAGTTCGAACAGCTGTCGGTTAGCTCTAGGTGCTGTCTGTTAGATCTAGTAGCTGTCAGTTATCTCTAGCTGCTATCCTGTCAATGCTATGGACACTGTCCTTTCTGATGATATTAGTACTGTATGTCAGCTAACTGTTTCACAGAGGCAGTTGTTCATCCTGAAGAAAGAATGGGGACTCTGTGAATCTGTGTTGTTCCTCCTCTCTCTCTCTCTCAATTAAATTAAATTAAAGTGGCTTTATTGGCATGGGAAACGTGTTAACATTGCCAAAGCAAGTGGGGTAGATAATATACAAAAGTGAAATAAACAATAAAAATTAACAGTAATAATTACACATACAGAAGTTTCAAAATAATAAAAACATTACAAATGTCATTATGTATCTCTTTCTCTCTGTCACTCTCTGTCACTCTCACTCTCTCTCTCTCTCTCCCTGTCACTCTCTGTCACTCCCTCTCTCTTTCTCTTTCTCTCTCACTCTCTCTTTGTCTGTTTACATTGCATGAATTAATTTCTTCACGCTACATTCCAATCACCATACGGGGGGGGGGGGGGGGGGGGGGGGGGGGGTTGCAGGACGGCCAGCCAGTGTGTTGAGCCTCTTCTGGATAAAGGACTTGTGATGTCATTATCACTACAGGAGACTGTTGTTGCTGGCCTAAGGCACGTACATTGCAGCTGTCTGTTAGCTCTAGTTGCTGTCTGTTAGCTCTAGTTGCTGTCTGTTAGCTCTAGCTGCAGCTGTTTGTTAGCTCTAGCTGCTGTTTGTTAGCTCTAGCTGCTGTCTGTTAGCTCTAGCAGCTGTCTGTTAGCTCTAGCTGCTGTCTGTTAGCTCTAGCTGCTGTCTGTTAGTTCTAGTTGCTGTCTGTTAGCTCTAGTTGCTGTCTGTTAGCTCTAGTTGCAGCTGTCTGTTAGCTCTAGTTGCAGCTGTCTGTTAGCTCTAGTTGCTGTCTGTTAGCTTTAGTTGCTGTCTGTTAGTTCTAGTTGCTGTCTGTTAGCTCTAGTTGCTGTCTGTTAGCTTTAGTTGCTGTCTGTTAGCTCTAGTTGCAGCTGTCTGTTAGCTCTAGTTGCAGCTGTCTGTTAGCTCTAGCTGCAGCTTTTTGTTAGCTCTATCTGCTGTCTGTTAGCTCTAGCTGCTGCTGTCTGTTAGCTCTAGCAGCTGTCTGTTAGCTCTAGCAGCTGTCTGTTAGCTCTAGCAGCTGTCTGTTAGCGCTAGCTGCAGCTGTCAGCTCTAACAGCTGTCGGTTAGCTCTAGGTGCTGTCTGTTAGATCTAGGTGCTGTCTGTTAGGTCTAGCTGCAGCTGTCTGTTAGATCTAGGTGCTGTCTGTTAGATCTAGGTGCTGTCTGTTAGATCTAGGTGCTGTCTGTTAGATCTAGGTGCTGTCTGTTAGATCTAGCAGCTGTCTGTTAGCTCTAGTTCCTGTCAGTTAGGTCTAGCTGCAGCTGTCTGTTAGCTCTAGTTCCTGTCAGTTAGGTCTAACTGCAGCTGTCTGTTAGCTCTAGTTGCTGACTGTTAGCTCTAGTTGCTGCCTGTTAGGTCTAGCTGCAGCTGTCTGTTAGGTCTAGCTGCATCTGTCTGTTAGCTCTAGTTGCTGTCTGTTAGGTCTAGCTGCAGCTGTCTGTTAGCTCTAGTTGCTGTCAGTTAGGTCTAGCTGCAGCTGTCTGTTAGTTCTAGCTGCAGCTTTCTGTTAGCTCTAGTTGCTGTCAGTTAGGTCTAGCTGCAGCTGTCTGTTAGCTCTAGTTGCTGTCTGTTAGGTCTAGCTGAAGCTGTCTGTTAGGTCTAGCTGCAGCTGTCAGCTCTAACAGCTGTCGGTTAGCTCGAACAGCTGTCGGTTAGCTCTAGGTGCTGTCTGTTAGATCTAGCAGTTGTCAGTTATCTCTAGCTGCTATCCTGTCAATGCTATGGACACTGTCCTTTCTGAGGATATTAGTACTGTATGTCAGCTAACTGTTTCACAGAGGCAGTTGTTCATCCTGAAGAAAGAATGGGGACTCTGTGAATCTGTGTTGTTCCTCCTCTCTCTCTCTCTCTCTCTCTCTCTTTGTCTCTCTCTCTCTCTCTCAATTAAATTAAATTAAAGTGGCTTTATTGGCATGGGAAACGTGTTAACAGTGCCAAAGCAAGTGAGGTAGATAATATACAAAAGTGAAATAAACAATAAAAATGAACAGTAATAATTACACATACAGAAGTTTCAAAATAGTAAAAACATTACAAACGTCATTATGTATCTCTCTTTCTCTCTGTCACTCTCTGTCACTCTCGCTCGCTCTCTCTCTCTCCCTGTCACTCTCTGTCACTCCCTCTCTCTTTCTCTTTCTCTCTCACTCTCTCTTTGTCTGTTTACATTGCATGAATGAATTTCTTCACGCTACATTCCAATCACCATACGGTATACCGCTCAGTAATGCTAGTGTCTGTTTATATTCAGAGGTTTACTGTATATGTGTGTTTAGAGGTAGTGGTGTAACCATAGAAACAGCAAACCAGGTTGTACACGGTATATAAAGGAGCATGCTGCATTTTGATACGGTGGTGCTGGAAACCATGGGAACACAGAGTGGTGCTGGAAACCATGGGGACACAGAGTGGTGCTGGAAACCATGGGGACACAGAGTGGTGCTGGAAACCATGGGGACACAGAGTGGTGCTGGAAACCATGGGGACACAGAGTGGTGCTGGAAACCATGGGGACACAGAGTGGTGCTGGACACCATGGGGACACAGAGTGGTGCTGGAAACCATGGGGACACAGAGTGGTGCTGGAACAATGTGTATACAGTGGTGCTGGAACCATGGGGACACAGAGTGGTGCTGGATCCATGGGGACACAGAGTAGTGCTGGAACACACACACACACACACACACACACACACACACATCTCCATCACTCATTTACATGTTATACACCATGTCCTCCCTCTCTCTGTAGTCTAGGACTAAAGCCGCATGGCCGTCAGACGCTCTCGGAGTCCCAAATGCCACCTTAATCCAATGATAGTGCACTACTTTTGACCAAAGGGCTCTGGTCAAAAGTAGTTCACTATGTAGGGAATAGGGTGCCATTTGGGACCGAGACGCTGTCACCTCCAAATGTGTATGTGTGTTATCTCTGGTTCTACTAAGCAGGCAGCTAGCCTATGCCCTCCACTGGCGCTACCAGTGGCGTGTGTGTGTGAATAGCATGCTAGGTTCAGTAATTGAAGAGCTAATCGCTAATAAAGTCCCCCCCCCCCCCCCCCAGAGCCGAGAGCCTGTGTGTGTATGACCCCTGAGTGACCTCTACAACCCCAAACAGACTGTAATCCTGCCTGCCAACCCAGATACACACACACACACACACACACATAAAACTGACCTCACACCTCACGGTTTCCCTCCCACTTTACTGCACATCTCTGCTCTAACAAAGCATTGTGATATTAGATAGAAGAGAGATAGAAGACACAACATTCACCTGACACCTGCAAATTATTAAACATAAAAACAGAAATATGTTATTTACATACAGCACCAGTCAAAAGTTTGTACACACCTACCTAATTGTTTGTATTTTATACATTGTAGAGTAATAGTGAATACATCAAAACTATGAAATAACACACATGGGATCATGTAGTAACAAAAACAAGTGTTAAACAAATCAAAATATGTTTTATATTTCAGATTCTTCAAATAGCCACCATTTGCCTTGATGACAACTTTGCACACTCTTGGTCTCTCAACCAGCTTCACCTGGAATGCTTTTCCAATAGTCTTGAAGGAGTTCCAACATATGCTGAGCACTTGTTGGCTGCTTTTCCTTCACCCTGCGGTCCGACTCATCCCAAACCATCTCAATTGGGTTGAGGTCGGGGGATTGTGGAGGCTAGGTCCTTCTTGGTCAAATCGCCCTTACACAGCATGGAGGTGTGTTGGGTCATTGTCCTGTTGAATTAATCAAACAAAAGGACCAATTGTGATGTTTATGGGACATATTGGAGTGCCAACAAAAGAAGCTTGTCAAATTAAATCTACACTCATTGTGAATCCAGCCAACATGTCAGATTTCAAAAAGGCTTTTCGGCGAAAGCATAAGATGCTATTATCTGATGATAGCAAAACAGTAAACCATGAGAGAGTAGCATATTTCAATCCTGCAGGCGCGACACAAAACGCAGAAATAAAATATAAATCATGCCTTACCTTTGACGAGCTTCTTTTGTTGGCACACCAATATGTCCCATAAACATCACAAATGGTCCTTTTGTTTGATTAATTCAGTCGATATATATCCAAAATGTCCATTTATTTGGCGCGTTTGACCAACGTCACTACAAAATATCTCATAAGTTACCTGTAAACTTTGCCAAAACATTTCAAACTACTTTTGTAATACAACTTTAGGTATTTTTAAACGTAAATAATCAATAAAATTGAAGATGGGATGATCTGTGTTCAATATAGAAAGACAACAAACTCAAGCATGCTTTACTGGTCTTGCGCAACTATCAAAGAGTACACATGATGTGACACTTGTTCAAGATGGCCGTACTTCTTCATTACACAAAGGAATAACCTCAACCAATTTCTAAAGACTGGTGACATCCAGTGGAAGCGGTAGGAACTGCAAACAAGTCCCTTAGAAATCTGGGGGTCCTAATGAAACCTCATTGAAAACAGGGTGACCTCAAAAACAATCTGAATGGTTTGTCCTCAGGGTTTTGCCTGCTACATAAGTTATGTTATACTCACAGACATGATTCAAACCGTTTTAGAAACGTCAGAGTGTTTTCTATCCAAATCTACTTATAATATGCATGTCTAATATTCTGTAGATGAGTAGCAGGCAGTTGAATTTGGGAACGCTATTTATCTAAAAGTGAAAATGCTGCCCCCTATCCCGAATAAGTTTTAAAGTGACTAGGCAGTCAGGATAGGTAATAAACACAGTAGCAGAAACGTGTGAAGAGTATCAAAGTGTGTGTTATGTTTTTGTGAGCATATGGTGTGTGTCAGTGTCAGCGTAGTATGTTTGGCTAGAGTCCATTGAGTGTGCGTAGAGCCAGTGCAAGAGAGTGGGGGTCAATGTAAATAGTCCGGTTAGCCATTTGATTAATTGTTCAGCAGTCTTATTGCTTCGGGGTAGAAGCTGTTAAGGAGCCTTTTGGTCCGAGACTTGACGCTCCGGTACCCCTTGCCGTACGGTAGCAGAGAGAGCAGTCTATGACTTTGGTGGCTGGAGTTTTTGACCATTTTTAAGGCCTTCCTCTGACACCGCCTGGTATAGAGGTCCTGGATGGCAGGGGGCTCGGCCCCAGTGAGGGACTGGGCCATACGCACTACCCTCTGTAACGCCTTGTGTTTGCCATACCAAGCTGTGATGCCGACAGTCAAGATATTCTCAATGGTGCAGCTGTTGAACTTTTCGAGGATCTGAGGGCTAATGCCAAATCTTTTCAGCCTCCTGAGTGGAAAGAGGCGTTGTCGGGCCCTCTTCATGACTGTGTTGGTGTGTTTGGACCATGATAGTCCTTAGTGATGTGGACACAGATTTGTTTTTGGAAGTGCTACTGAAGGGTCATGGCTAGAAGAGATCCAGCTTGTGTCAAATCAGTCTGTTAATACAGGACTAGTAAAGGCCCAGTGCACTACTTTTGTGAATTTTTTAAATTAGATTTTTTACCTGTGCTACAGACGGTTAAATCAATCTGCTTATACAGGACTAGTAAAGGCCCAGTGCACTTTTTATTAATAATATGAATGTTTTTTTTATTCTGATTTTTCAGGGGGTGCTGCAGCATGCCAACGTAGTCTCATTAGGTATCCACACTGGCCTCTATAACGCCGTCTTTACCGCTTCCAAGTCTTGGGGATTTCGGGCCTGGTCCAGAATGAAAAGCATGTCGTTTGCTTCCGGTTGGTAAATGTAAAAATCCTCATCTAAACCCAGGTTAGTAATCACTGTTCGTAGCTCTTTTTGGTCATAGGAAACGATGGAGGAAACGATGGAGGAAACGTTAGGCACAATAAAAAGATCAGCGCCAAAAAATAAAATTGCACAATTGGTCGAGATCCTGGCTGCATCCCTCCAGCAGCATTCTTTCCTTTAGCGGGTGTGTGTATGTATGTGTGTGTAGGTGTGTGTGTGTGTCGGTGTGTGTGTGTGTGTGTGTCAGTGTGTGTCGGTGTGTGTGTGTGTGTGTGTGTGTCGGTGTGTGTGTGTGTGTGTGTCGGTGTGTGTGTGTGTGTCGGTGTGTGTGTGTGTGTCGGCGTGTGCGTGTGTCGGTCGACCTGCAGTGCAGATTCCCTGTTTTCAGCAGGAGTCCCCGCCACAGTGAGAGATGACAGTAATTATACAACACTAAAATAGATTATATGATTCACCAGCCCACACAGTGTCCTACACACACACACACACACACACACACCTCAAAACCAATCAACTGTGATGGAAAGTAATTAATATCCTGGCTTCAACCGAGGATTTAAAGAAGTGATGAGAGGCTTTGTGAGGGGGGGGGGGGGGGGATCAACCAATATTTTCACTGAGGCTAGTCTGGAGGTCTTGGTCCCATTCAAATAATTCAGAGATGAACCCTTCACTTTGCCTCCTCTCCTTGGCCGTGTTCTAATACTTCAATGATGCACCCTTCTTAACCAATCATGCTATTTTGTTTATAACGTTGTTTATAACTCATTTTGTACATAATGTTGCTGCTACCTTCTCTTATGACCAAAAAGAGCTTCTGGACATTAGAACAGAACATCAGAACAGAACATTAGAACATCAGAACAGGACATCAGAACATCAGAACTGGGATAACTCACCTCAAATTGGACGAGGAGTTGTTCTTCAATGAGTTGGACTCGAGGGATATACTACAGACACCCGACCAGGCCCAGATCCCTGGATGCGAGGGATATACTACAGACACCCGACCAGGCCCAGATCCCTGGATGCGAGGGATATACTACAGACACCCGACCAGGCCCAGATCCCTGGATGCAAGGGATATACTACAGACACCCGACCAGGCCCAGATCCCTGGATGCGAGGGATATACTACGGACACCCGACCAGGCCCAGATCCCTGGATGCGAGGGATATACTACGGACACCCGACCAGGCCCAGATCCCTGGATGCGAGGGATATACTACAGACACCCGACCAGGCCCAGATCCCTGGATGCGAGGGATATACTACAGACACCCGACCAGGCCCAGATCCCTGGATGCAAGGGATATACTACAGACACCTGACCAGGCCCAGATCCCTGGATGCGAGGGATATACTACGGACACCCGACCAGGCCCACATCCCTGGATGCGAGGGATATACTACAGACACCCGACCAGGCCCAGATCCCTGGATGCAAGGGATATACTACAGACACCCGACCAGGCCCAGATCCCTGGATGCGAGGGATATACTACAGACACCCGACCAGGCCCAGATCCCTGGATGCGAGGGATATACTACAGACACCCGACCAGGCCCACATCCCCATGATTCGCTGGAAAAGGAAACGCAGGTTTCACAGAAAGAGATCAGGGTGCCTTGTGAGGATCAGGCGCCAAGTAGCTAATCTGCCCTTCCCTTCCGCTCTGCTAGCTAACGTTCAATCGCTGGAAAATAAATGGGACGAACTGAAAGCACATATATCCTACCAACGGGACATTAAAAACTGTAATATCTTGTGTTTCACAGAGTCTGGGCTGAACGACGACATTAAGAACATACAGCTGTCAGGTTATTGTCACACCCTGATCAGTTTCACCTGTCCTGTTATTGTCTCCACCCCATCCAGGTGTCGCTTGTTTTCCCCAGTGTATTTATCCCTGTGTTTCCTGTCTCTCTGTACCAGCGTATTTATCTCTGTCTCACTGGGCCAGTGTATTTATCCCTGTGTTTCCTGTCTCTCTGTACCAGTGTATTTATCCCTGTGTTTCCTGTCTCTCTGTACCAGTGTATTTATCCCTGTGTTTCCTGTCTCTCTGTACCAGTGTATTTATCCCTGTGTTTCCTGTCTCTCTGTACCAGTGTATTTATCCCTGTGTTTCCTGTCTCTGTACCAGTGTATTTATCCCTGTGTTTCCTGTCTCTCTGTACCAGTGTATTTATCCCTGTGGTCCCCGTCTCTCTGTACCAGTGTATTTATCCCTGTGTTTCCTGTCTCTCTGTACCAGTGTATTTATCCCTGTGTTTCCTGTCTCTCTGTACCAGTGTATTTATCCCTGTGTTTCCTGTCTCTCTGTACCAGTGTATTTATCCCTGTGTTTCCTGTCTCTCTGTACCAGTGTATTTATCCCTGTGTTTCCTGTCTCTCTGTACCAGTGTATTTATCCCTGTGTTTCCTGTCTCTCTGTACCAGTGTATTTATCCCTGTGTTTCCCTGGTGTATATATCCCTGTGTTTCCTGTCTCTCTGTGACAGTTCATCTTGTATGTTTCCAAGTCAACCAGCGGTTTTCCCTGTTCTCCTGCTTTTTGCGTTCTCCTTTTTCTAGTCCTCCTGGTTTTGACCCTTGCCTGTTTCTGGACATGTATTCAATCAATACACCCAGTAGGAGAGGGGAGGACGGGATGGAGGAGGGGAGGATGGAAGCGGAGGGGAGGACGGGATGAAGGGGGGAGGAGAGGAGGAGGGGATGAAGGGGTCGGAGAGGAGGGGGGGAGAAGGGGATGAATGGGGAAGAGAGGAGGAGGGGAGGACAGGAGAAAGGGAAGAGGAGATTTGGAGGGGAGTAGGGGATGAAGTGGGGAGGAGAAGGGAGCACGGGATGAAGGAGGGGAGGACGGGGGAGGAGGGGGGAGGAGGGGAGGACTCTGTTTCCTCTTAAATCAGAGTTGATATACTAGCTGATGAGATGAGCCCTTCATTCGTTATCCTCCCTTGGAAAGACAAGGCTATTGTGTGCCTCAAGGCAAACTGTGTGCACTGCAACTTACTCTCTGGCAGGTGCAGAGATATACAGTTTGTATCTAACTCAACTGGAGTTATGTGTTATGCTATATACAGTTTGTATCTAACTCAACTGGAGTTATGTGTTATGCTATATACAGTTTGTATCTAACTCAATGGGAGTTATGTGTTATGCTATATACAGTTTGTATCTAACTCAACAGGAGGTATGTGTTATGCTATATACAGTTTGTATCTAACTCAACTGGAGTTATGTGTTATGCTATATACAGTTTGTATCTAACTCAACGGGAGGTATGTGTTATGCTATATACAGTTTGTATCTAACTCAACAGGAGTTATGTGTTATGCTATATACAGTTTGTATCTAACTCAACTGGAGTTATGTGTTATGCTATATACAGTTTGTATCTAACTCAACTGGAGTTATGTGTTATGCTATATACAGTTTGTATCTAACTCAACGGGAGTTATGTGTTATGCTATATACAGTTTGTATCTAACTCAACGGGAGGTATGTGTTATGCTATATACAGTTTGTATCTAACTCAACGGGAGGTATGTGTTATGCTATATACAGTTTGTATCTAACTCAACGGGAGGTATGTGTTATGCTATATACAGTTTGTATCTAACTCAACGGGAGGTATGTGTTATGCTATATACAGTGATTCTGGTTACATGCATACAAGAAAGTCATTATTGTGCATAGTTTGATAAAACCTTTACGTGCTTTTGCAAGTAGAACATTTTCCTAATAATGTAGAACCAGGCTTCCCAATGACTCTGATAAATGTAGACAATCTCCAATCAAAATTAACCGTAAACTGTAACCGTGTTATACTTGGGAACGGTATTTGATTCTGAGTTCAGGGATATGAAGTTTGTATGTGAAAACTACTTATAAGACACATAAATTAGGTGGTTCCCGAACTCACTTCCCTCACGCCAGAGAGGGAGGCTCTCGGCTGGTGCTAACACCATATCACATAGTCCGCCGGAACGCTGATTAAGATGTTTACATGTCCTAATAATTCAAAAGATTGCTCAGAACACCAGGTGTTTTAATCGGCGTACGCCGATTAAGATGAGCAGAGTAAAATGGAGATGGAGTGGTAGGCATGCGGGTGGAGATCAGCAGTGAGATGTCAGGTTCTGGATCCATTGGATGGTTGTTGATGTTATTGTTATCTTAGTATGCTAGAGGAAGAGAACCCCCTACAGCGAGGAGAAGGGTAATGAGGTTACCCCCAGAAGGCAGAGCTGTGAGAGGGGGGGATACTGGGAAGTATTTAATTAATACCAGTCAGGAGCCCCAGTGAGGCCTGCCCTTCTGTTCAAAGCCTCCAGCTAACCTGCCTGCCTTTGGGCTAAATAATTGAACAGGCTAGGGGGCGGAAAGAGGTGGTGGAGTGGGTGGGGGGTATGTGTGTTAGATTGGCCTTGTTAGCTATAAGACAGACAGACAGACAGACAGACAAAAAAAAAAGCCCTTAAATTGAGAGGGGGGAGGGTGAGGAAGATAAATGTAAAGAGGGAGGGAAGAGAAAGAAGAGATGAGAGACTAGACACTGGTATATTTGTCCTCTTGCTCAGTTATGCACCGGGGCCTCCCACTCCTCTTTCTGTTCTGGTTGGAGACAGTGTGTGCTGTTCTGTGAGGGGAGTAGTGCACAGCGTTGTGCGGAATCTTCAGTTTCTTTGCAGTTTCTCGCATAGAGTGGCCTTCATTTCTCAAAGCAAGAGTGGACTGACAGGTTTCAGAGGAGGGTTATTTGTTTCTGGCCATTTTGGACCTGTGATCGAACCCACGGGTGCTCTCAGTCTGTCTTCCTGGGCTCTTTAGTTCTGGTACCAGTCTGTCTTCCAGAACTCTCTAGTTCTGGTACCAGTCTGTCTTCCTGGGCTCTTTAGTTCTGGTACCAGTCTGTCTTCTAGAACTCTCTAGTTCTGGTACCAGTCTGTCTTCTAGAACTCTCTAGTTCTGGTACTAGTCTGTCTTCTAGAACTCTTTAGTTCTGGTACCAGTCTGTCTTCTAGAACTCTTTAGTTCTGGTACCAGTCTGTCTTCTAGAACTCTTTAGTTCTGGTACCAGTCTGTCTTCTAGGGCGTTTTTACACCACTGAGATGACCTCCGCCGGTGTCCGTACACTAGGTGGTGTGGGTGACAAAAACAAGAAAATACACAGTAGTGAGACCATGACTTTCACTTAAACATTCTACTTACTCATTGGTTGTCTCCACACAGACTTCTAGAGCTCTTTAGTTCTGCTACCAGTCTGTCTTCTAGAACTCTCTAGTTCTGGTACCAGTCTGTCTTCTAGAACTCTCTAGTTCTGGTACCAGTCTGTCTTCTAGAACTCTCTAGTTCTGGTACCAGTCTGTCTTCTAGAACTCTCTAGTTCTGGTACCAGTCTGTCTTCTAGAACTCTTTAGTTCTGGTACCAGTCTGTCTTCTAGAACTCTTTAGTTCTGGTACCAGTCTGTCTTCTAGGGCGTTTTTACACCACTGAGATGACCTCCGCCGGTGTCCGTACACTAGGTGGTGTGGGTGACAAAAACAAGAAAATACACAGTAGTGAGACCATGACTTTCACTTAAACATTCTACTTACTCATTGGTTGTCTCCACACAGACTTCTAGAGCTCTTTAGTTCTGGTACCAGTCTGTCTTCTAGAACTCTTTAGTTCTGGTACCAGTCTGTCTTCTAGAACTCTTTAGTTCTGGTACCAGTCTGTCTTCTAGAACTCTTTAGTTCTGGTACCAGTCTGTCTTCTAGAACTCTCTAGTTCTGGTACCAGTCTGTCTTCTAGAACTCTCTAGTTCTGGTACTAGTCTGTCTTCTAGAAATCTCTAGTTCTGGTACCAGTCTGTCTTCTAGAGCGTTTTTACACCACTGAGATGACCTCCGCCGGTGTCCGTACACTAGGTGGTGTGGGTGACAAAAACAAGAAAATACACAGTAGTGAGACCATGACTTTCACTTAAACATTCTACTTACTCATTGGTTGTCTCCACACAGACTTCTAGAGCTCTTTAGTTCTGGTACCAGTCTGTCTTCTAGAACTCTTTAGTTCTGGTACCAGTCTGTCTTCTAGAACTCTTTAGTTCTGGTACCAGTCTGTCTTCTAGAACTCTCTAGTTCTGGTACCAGTCTGTCTTCCTGGGCTCTTTAGTTCTGGTACCAGTCTGTCTTCTAGAAATCTCTAGTTCTGGTACCAGTCTGTCTTCTAGAACTCTTTAGTTCTGGTACCAGTCTGTCCTCTAGTACTCTAGTTCTGGTACCAGTCTGTCTTCTAGAACTCTCTAGTTCTGGTACCAGTCTGTCCTCTAGTACTCTAGTTCTGGTACCAGTCTGTCTTCTAGAACTCTCTAGTTCTGGTACCAGTCTGTCTTCTAGAACTCTTTATATCTGGTACCAATCTGTCTCTGCTGACATTATGTCTACGTCCCAAATGGCACCCTATTCCCTTTATAGTGCACTACAAAGGAGTGCACTGTGGAATAGGGTGGGTGCCATTTGAGACGAAGCCTAAATAGGGCTCTAGTCTGAGTGTAAGTGAGTCTCTGCTTTAGCCAATGTCTTGTTTGGCTGGCGAGGCAATTTCCATGATTTGTAGAGCAGTCCAATAGCCAGGCTAACAGCTTTCTGTCTGCATCCAAAGTTGTTTTTCAAACAGCTGTCTCTGTGTGACTCCCTGCCACCCGTTGAGTCAATCCCACTGAGGGTTCCTGCCCTGTGGAGACTGTGACGCATGATTATGATCATGTCTAATCTGTTGAGTCATCAGCTTAGCTGGTAGTTATGGGAGGGAGGGAGAGAGACAGAGATATGTCTGAGGGGGAGAGAGAGGGAGGCAGAGAGAGGGGGAGAGAGATATGTCTGAGGGGGAGAGAGAGAGAGGGAGGCAGAGAGAGGGGAGAGATATGTCTGAGGGGGAGAGAGGGAGGCAGAGAGAGGGAGAGAGAGATATGTCTGAGGGGGACTGAGGGATGCAGAGAGAGGGGGAGAGAGATATGTCTGAGGGGGACCGAGGGATGCAGAGAGAGGGGGAGAGAGATATGTCTGAGGGGGGGGCAGAGAGAGGGGGAGAGAGATATGTCTGATGAGGGGGAGAGAGTGGGAGGCAGAGAGAGGGGGGGAGATATGTCTGAGGGGGAGAGTGGGAGGCAGAGAGAGGGGGAGAGATATGTCTGAGGGGGACTGAGGGATGCAGAGAGAGGGGGAGAGAGATATGTCTGAGGGGGACCGAGGGATGCAGAGAGAGGGGGAGAGAGATATGTCTGAGGGGGGGGCAGAGAGAGGGGGAGAGAGATATGTCTGATGAGGGGGAGAGAGTGGGAGGGGGAGAGAGATATGTCTGAGGGGGACCGAGGGATGCAGAGAGAGGGGGAGAGAGATATGTCTGAGAGGGGGGCAGAGAGAGGGGGAGAGAGATATGTCTGATGAGGGGGAGAGAGTGGGAGGGGGAGAGAGATATGTCTGAGGGGGACCGAGGGATGCAGAGAGAGAGGGAGACCTAGTCAGGGTTAGTAAGGTCTAGTCTGGTCTACTCTGTTAGTCAGGTCTAGTCTGGTCTACTTTGTTAGTCAGGTCTAGTCTGGTCTACTCTGTTAGTCAGGTCTAGTCTGGTCTACTCTGTTAGTCAGGTCTAGTCTGGTCTAGTCTGTTAGTCAGGTCTAGTCTGGTCTGCTCTGTTAGTCAGCCTGCTAGCTTAGTCTGCCACTAGCACAGTCAGTGTAGTCAGCTCAGCTATCCCCATTGAGACCGTGTCTGTGCCTTGATCTAGGTTGGGTCAAAACTAAACATCCGGTGTTCGCTTTAGGAATTCAATTCAATTCAAGGGGCTTTATTTGCATGGGAAACATATGTTAACATTGCCAAAGCAAGTTAAGTAGATAATATACAAAATAGCAATCTCACTGAAATGAAGACCTCCTCCATTCCTGTCATTATTTAAAGAGATTGTGATAATATCTCACATCTCAAAATATACCTACTTAATGTTAGATCCCTCATTGCCAAGGTAGTCATAATTAATTAACTAATCACTGATCATAACCTTAATGTTATTGGCCTGACTGAAACATGGCTCAAGTCTGATGAATTTACTATGTTAAATGAGGCCTCTCCTCCTGGTTACACCAGTGACCATATCCCCCGCGCATCCCGCAAATGTGGAGGTGTTGCTAACATTCACGACAGCAAAAATGACAGGGTTTTCGTCTTTTGAGCTTCTGGTCATGACATCTATGCAGCCTACTCAATCACTTTTTATAGTGACTGTTTACAGGCCTCCTGGGCCATATACAGCGTTCCTCACTGAGTTCCCTGAATTCCTATCGGCCCTCGTAGTCATGGTAGATAATATTCAAATTTTTGGTGACTGCAATATTCGCATGGACAATTCCACAGACGCACTCCAAATGGCTTTTTTGGAGCCACCATCGACTCAGTGGGTTTTGTCCAACATGTCTCCGGACCTACACATTGCCACAGTCATACCCTGGATCTAGTTTTGTCCAGTGAAATAAATCTAGTGCATTTAAATGTTTTTGCTCATTATCCTGGACTATCGGACCACCATCTTATTACATTTGCAATTGCAACAACAAATCTGCTCAGACCCCAACCAAGAATGATCAAAAGCCATGCTATAAATGATCCTCAAGATTCCCTTCCAGACTACCTCCACCTACCCAAGGATGTTGGAGTACAAAAATCTATTAACCACCTGACCAAGGATCTAAACTTAACCTTGCGGAATACCCTAGATTCAGTTGCAACTCAACATTGTTTTTCATTTGTATATTTTAAATGTAACCTTTATTTAACTAGGCAAATCAGTGAAGAACAAATTCTAAAAACAAAAAACATTTGCCACAAGAAATTAGTTCCCTGGTATCCAGAAAATACACGAGCCCTGGAAGCTTCCAGAAAATTGGAACGGAAATGGCGCTGCAACAAACTGGAAGTCTTCCGATTAGCTTAGAAAGACAGTACCGTGCGGTATCGAAGAGCCCTCACTGCTGCTCGATCAGGATACTTTTCCAACATAATTGAGGAAAATAAGAACAATTCCAAATTTGTGATGAATTCATAAACTTCTTCGATGAAAAGATCATGATCATTAGAAAGCAAATTACAGACTCCTCTTTGAATATGCGTATTTCTCAAAAACTCACTTGTCCTGAGTCTGCACAGAACTGCCAGGACCAAGGATCAATGGAGATACTCAAGTTTTTGAATCCTGTATCTCTCAACACATTCACAAAAATAGTCATGGCCTCTAAACCTTTCAGCAGCCTACTGGACACTATTCCAACTAAACTCACTTGAAAGAGCTACTTCCTAAACTTGGTCCTCTTATGTTGAACATAATAAACGGCTCTCTATCCACCGGATGTGTACCAAACTCACTAAAAGTGGTGGTAATAAAGCCTCTCATGAAAAAGCCAAAACTCGACCCGGAAAATGTTCAAAAATCTATCGGCCTATATCGAATCTCCCATTCACTCTCAGAAATTGTAGAAAAGGCTGTTGCACAGAAACTCACTGCCTTCATGAAGACAAATAATGTATATGAAATGCTTCAGCCTGGTTTTAGACCCCATCATAGCACTGAGACTGCACTCCTGAAGGTGGTAAATGACCTTTAATTGCGTCTGTCCTCGTGCTCCTAGACCTTAGTGCTGCAGTTGACACCATCAATCACCACGTTCTTTGGAGAGATTGGAAACCCTAACCCCCTTTTTTTCTACTGTGTTATTGACTTGTTAATTGTTTACTCCATGTGTAACTCTGTGTTGTCTGTTCACACTGCTATGCTTTATCTTGGCCAGGTCGCAGTTGCAAATGAAAACTTGTTCTCAACTAGCCTACCTGGTTAAATAAAGGTGAAAAAAATAAATAATAATAAAATAAATAATAATTGGTCTACACTGACAGGTTCTTTCCAGTGGTGGAAAAAAGTACTCAATTGTCATACTTGAGTAAAAATAAAGATACCGTAATAGAAAATGACTCGAGTAATGACTCAAGTAGAATATATAGTGGAGTCACTCAAGAAAATGACTCCACTATATATTCTACCTCTTGGTGATGTCATTCGGAAACACAATGTCAACTTTCACTGCTATGCGGAGGACACACAGCTGTACATTTCAATAAAACATGGCGAAGCCCCAAAATTGGCAACCCCGAAAGCATGTGTTTCAGACATAAGGAAGTGGATGGTGGCAAATGTTTTAGTTTTAAACTCAGACGAAACAAAGATGCTAGTTCTAGGTCCCAAGAAACAAAGAGATATGCTGTTTGATCTGACAATTAATCTTGATGGTGGTCCACTCATCTCAAATAAAACTGTGAAGGACATCTTTTGACAAACATATCAACAATATTTTAAGGGCAGCTTTTTAAAAATCTTTGTAACATTGCAAAAATCTGAAGCTTTTTGTAAAAAAAATTATGCAGAAAGCTAATCTATGCTTTCGTCACTTTTAGATTAGACTACTGCAATGATCTACTCTCCGGCTACCCGGATAAAACATTCATTTAGTGCTAAATACAACTGCTAGAACCTTGACTAGAACCAAACAATTCGGATGATCGCTCAAAACTATTTTAGTACGTCGGAGCTCGTTTTTTTCCCCAGTTGTCTTGAACAACCTGAAGTCAGAAGTCTGAGATTTCAGAGTTCCCAGCTGTTTTGAACAACCTGAAGTCAGAAGTCTGAGATTTCAGAGTTCCCAGTTGTTTTGAACAACCTGAAGTCAGAAGTCTGAGATTTCAGAGTTCCCAGTTGTCTTGAACAACCTGAAGTCAGAAGTCTGAGATTTCAGAGTTCCCAGCTGTTTTGAACGAGGCATCAAACGGCAACGGAAGGCAAGCTTTTCCGGCGCACCACTTTGCATTGAGCTGGAGGCCATATGCATTTGGAAAACATATTCTTAATTGTTTGAAACCGGAACATTTTAATACATATTATGAGGCATGTTTTACCTTGCTTCAAATGACCCTGTTAGATCTCCTCTCTTTCAAAATTTCTAACAGATATTTTCATCTCTGTTACATGAAACCGCTCACATGTAGAGAGACTTTTTGACAACAGTGTTTTCTTGCTAATTGCATTATGGAATGCACATTCACGTGTAGCCTACTGCCTTGTGTGCATTACTGTGCTTAAAAGGTGAAGAAATAATAGTTGATCAACATTTTAATAACATAAACGTTCTGATCTGTTGCATTAGATTAATTGCTTTTTAACATTTTATTTATGTAGTCTAGGCCTACTTGTTGTATGAATGTGGGATCTATCATCCCACAACTGTCCAGGAGTCTGTTTTGGAATAGGCTATTTCTTTCTCGACAAGCTGACCAATAGAATAGGCAGCCTAAACTTTTCTACTATAGTAGATTGACATAGGTTAGTGATGTCCGTTACTTGTCTTGTTGCTGAGGAAAAGTTATTAATGTGGACAGTTATTCTCACATGTTCAATGTGCACATTAGAATTTGGTAAGAGGGAACTGTGGTGGTTCAATGACTTTCAACAATTCGCCATTTCTAATGAACCGTTGAGAGTGACAACACAATGGCTACTGAGATCTTTAATAGCAAAGATCCACCCCCCTAGTCAACATGACAAACCACAGATATTAGGAACAGTTCACAAAGGAAGACTTTATAAATGAGAGAAGAGTATCCCATAGCCAGATAGCATTCGCTATAAATTATCGCTCAGTTTGGTCCCTAAGACGAGGTTCTAATCTCGTTCCTGGTACTTCATAGTACAAAAACACCACTCATGTTGCGCAAAATGTATATTGGCGATGCAATTGTATGATGAACAGAGTTTTGATGGCCTCTATTAAAAAGAGGAGCCCATCAGTTTTCTATAGGCTAGGCCACATGTATTTATTTCTCAACTTTCCTAATATTAAGCACATTGCTTATTTTTTTACAACAGGACCTATTATTTAGCGTCTGTAAAGACGATTAAATCAAGAATAGTCTGACGGGTGACAAGATTAGCCTATCAAATGATATATTATCGCTTGTGAATGATATATTACCACTTGTGAATGATATATTATCACTTGTGAATTATATATTATCACTTGTGAATGATACCCAGTTTGTGTGCGACTTTTTAAATCACGTAGCCAATCACAGAGGCCTATATGTTTTGATAAGGTTTGTATCACAACTAAAGTAGCCTAATAACTTCTTTAAATGAAGCACATTAATCTGCTTTACAAGGTGGTGTAAGAGCCTAACTGTTATACATAAGCAGCACGTGAGTTTCGTGTTTGGGGGAAGATCATTTTCACCATAAAAATGCACCTTTATAATGAAAGCATTATGTGCATATTTGCATTTGCGGTCACTTTTAAGAATGGTGTTTTCCCGCTAACTGATTGCATTTTGGAACATTCGCTCTTATACAGCCTAAGTTGTGTGCGTGTTGCTGCGCTTATAATGTGAAGAAATAGCCTAATAATTGATCTACATTTTAAGCTAAATTTTCTGATCTCAGCCTCAAGTCAGCCTCATTGCTTTTAAACACTTTTTAATGCTAGGGGTTGTATTAATTTGAGATCTATCGCATCCCACAACTGTCCCAGACTATGTTTGCACAGAATAGAATAGGTTGACTTTTGTACTATAGGGGATAGTAGATTGACATAGGCTAGTGCTTTTGCCGTTCGTTAGGCCTACTCGTCTTGTTGGCTGACGAAAAGCAAAATGTAGAACGTTCTTCAAACATCTTCAATATGTGCCTCAATTCGTCAAGGAACCGCGCGCAGTTGCATCCCCAATGGGTCCCGTGTAGCTCAGTTGGTAGAGCATGGAGCTGCCAACACCAGGGTTGTGGGTTTGATGGGGGGGACCAGTACAAATGTGTGTGTGCTCATTACTGTAAGTCGCTCTGGATAAGTGTGTCTGTAAACGTAAAAATATCTATCTTCACTTGTGAGAAGGACCTGATCATGTGACAGGCATTGGCCATGTGAGTGAGAGGTGGTTTGGAGAATGAGGTACTCAGGGAGAAGGGAATTATAAATATTATATTCAGCCTAAGGGCTCAACGACCTCTGCCTGCAAAAGGCATTTATTTAGGGGGCATTATGACCACACAAAGGGGATACTGCCAGGAAATGTGAGGCATTATCAAGTGCTTGTCAAATTGTGAATGAGAGACTGAGGAAGTGTGTACAGCCTGTGCAAAAAAACAAAACAAAGCAGAGCTCGTGCCTTTCATGCAACTTTTTTCAAATCATCAATAGTCTCATCATGCATCCTTAGAACTCCACCATCCCAGACACCCTAGACCCACTCCAATTTGCATAACGCCCCAACAGATCCATAGATGACGCATTCTCAATTGCTCTCCACACTGCCCTCACCTACCTAGATAAGAGGAACACCTAAGTGAGAATGCTGTTCATTGATTACAGCTCAGCGTTCAACACCATTGTCCAAACCAAGCTCGTCACCACGCTTAGGACTCTCAACACGGGGGCGCCATCAGGGGTGTGCTCTTAGTCCCCTCCTGTACTCCCTGTCCACTCATGACTGCGTGGTCACGCACAACTCCAACATTATCATCAAGTTTGCTGGCGACACAAGGGTGGTAGGCCTGATCACCAGCGATAATGAGTCAGCCTACAGGGAGGAGTTCCGTGACCTGGCAGTGTGTTGCCAGAATAACAACCTCTCAACGTCAACGTCTGTAAGACTAAGTCGCTGATCGTGGACTACATCAACGGGGCCACAGTGGAGCAGGTCAAAAGTTCCTCGGTGTCCAAATCACAAAAAATGTTAAAGTGGTCCAAACACAAGTGCACAGTCGTGAAGAAGGCAAGACAGCGCCTCTTCCCCCTCAGGAGGTTGAACAAGTTTGTCATGGACCCTCAAATCCTCAAAAAGTTCAACAGCTGTACCATTGAGAGCATTTTGACTGGCTGCATCACTGCCTGGTATGGCAATAGCACGACAGTTGACACACACTCCCACATTCTCACAGGGCCCCACACTCACAGGGCCCTACACACGCTCACATTCTCACAGGGCCCCACACTCACAGGGCCCTACACACTCTCACATTCTTACAAGGCCCTACACACTCACAGGGCCCTACACACTCACAGGGCCCTACACACACACTCACATTCTCACAGTGCCCCACACTCACAGGGCCCTACACACGCTCACATTCTCACAGGGCCCCACACTCACAGGGCCCTACACACTCTCACATTCTTACAAGGCCCTACACACTCACAGGGCCCTACACACTCACATGGCCCTACACTCTCACAGGGCCCCACACTCTCACAGGGCCCCACACTCACAGAGCCCTACACACTCACAGGTCCCTACACACTCACAGGTCCCTACACACTCACAGGGCCCTACACACTCTCACAGGACCCTACAGACTCACAGGACCCTACACACACTCTCACATTCTCACAGGGCTCTACACACTCACAGGGCCCCACACTCACAGAGACCTACAAACTCACAGGGCCCTACACACTCACAGGGCCCCACTCTCACAGGACCCTACACACTCACAGTGCCCTACTCACATTCTCACAGGGATCTACACACTGACATGGCACTACACCCTCACAGGGCCCCACATGCTTACTTGGCCCCACACTCTCATACACTCACAGGGCTCTACACACTCACACAGGGCCTTACACACACACACACACACACACTCACAGGGCCCCACACTCTCACACACTCACAGGGCCCTACACATTAACACAGGGCCTTACACACACACACGATCACAGCACCATACACTCTCACAGGGCCCTACACTCTCACAGGGCCCTACACTCTCACATAGCCCCACACTCTCACAGGGCCCCACATTCTCACAGGGCCCCACATTCTCACAGGGCCCTACACTCTCACAGCGCCCTACACTCTCACAGAGCCAATATACTGTATCATGTATCCCTGTCCCCTTACCCCTATACATATCTACCTCCCTGTCTACCTCCCTCATACATATCTAACTCAATTTCTCCAGTATCCCTGTTCCCTTACCCCTATACATATCTACCTACCTCCATCACTCCAGTATCCCTGTTCCCTTACCCCTATACATATCTACCTACCTCCATCACTCCAGTATCCCTGTTCCCTAACCCCTATACATATCTACCTCCATCACTCCAGTATCCCTGTCCCCTTACCCCTATACATACCTACATCCCTGTTCCCTTACCCCTATACATATCTACCTCCCTGTTCCCTTACCCCTATACATATCTACCTCCCTGTCCCCTTACCCCTATACATATCTACCTCCCTGTTCCCTTACCCCTATACATATCTACCTCTATCACTCCAGTATCCCTGCACATTGTAAATATGGTATTGAACTGATCCTGTATATATTATGGTTTTGAACTGACCCTGTTTATATCATGGTATTGAACTGAGACTGTATATATTATGGTATTGAACTGGCCCTGTATATAGTA
This sequence comes from Oncorhynchus mykiss, assembly GCF_013265735.2. Lineage (NCBI taxonomy): Eukaryota > Metazoa > Chordata > Actinopteri > Salmoniformes > Salmonidae > Oncorhynchus > Oncorhynchus mykiss. The sequence continues at coordinate 11,414,736 of NC_050571.1, forward strand.
TGGTATATCCTGACCCTGTTTATATCATGGTATTGAACTGACCCTGTATATAGTATGGTATTGAACTGACCCTGTATATAGCATAGTATTGAACAGACCCTGTATATAGCATAGTATTGAACAGACCCTGTATATAGTATGGTATTACCTGACCCTGTATATAGTATGGTATTGAACTGACCCTGTATATAGTATGGTATTGAACTGACCCTGTATATAGTATGGTATTGAACTGACCCTGTATATAGTATGGTATTGAACTGACCCTGTATATAGTATGGTATTGAACTGACCCTGTATATAGTATGGTATTGAACTGACCCTGTATATAGTATGGTATTGAACTGACCCTGTATATAGTATGGTATTGAACTGACCCTGTATATAGTATGGTATTGAACTGACCCTGTATATAGTATGGTATTGAACTGACCCTGTATATAGTATGGTATTGAACAGACCCTGTATATAGTATGGTATTACCTGACCCTGTATATAGTATGGTATTACCTGACCCTGTATATAGTACGGTATTGAACTGACCCTGTATATAGTATGGTATTGAACTGACCCTGTATATATTATGGTATTGAACAGACCCTGTATATAGTATGGTATTGAACTGACCCTGTATATAGTATGGTATTACCTGACCCTGTATATAGTATGGTATTGAACTGACCCTGTATATAGTATGGTATTACCTGACCCTGTATATAGTATGGTATTGAACAGACCCTGTATATAGTATGGTATTACCTGACCCTGTATATAGTATGGTATTGAACTGACCCTGTATATAGTATGGTATTGAACTGACCCTGTATATATTATGGTATTGAACAGACCCTGTATATAGTATGGTATTGAACTGACCCTGTATATAGTATGGTATTACCTGACCCTGTATATAGTATGGTATTGAACTGACCCTGTATATAGTATGGTATTGAACTGACCCTGTATATAGTATGGTATTGAACAGACCCTGTATATAGTATGGTATTGAACTGACCCTGTATATATTATGGTATTGAACAGACCCTGTATATAGTATGGTATTGAACTGACCCTGTATATAGTATGGTATTACCTGACCCTGTATATAGTATGGTATTGAACTGACCCTGTATATAGTATGGTATTGAACTGACCCTGTATATATTATGGTATTGAACAGACCCTGTATATAGCATAGTATTGAACAGACCCTGTATATAGTATGGTATTACCTGACCCTGTATATAGTATGGTATTGAACTGACCCTGTATATAGTATGGTATTGAACTGACCCTGTATATAGTATGGTATTGAACTGACCCTGTATATAGTATGGTATTGAACTGACCCTGTATATAGTATGGTATTGAACTGACCCTGTATATAGTATGGTATTGAACTGACCCTGTATATAGTATGGTATTGAACTGACCCTGTATATAGTATGGTATTGAACTGACCCTGTATATAGTATGGTATTGAACTGACCCTGTATATAGTATGGTATTGAACAGACCCTGTATATAGTATGGTATTACCTGACCCTGTATATAGTATGGTATTACCTGACCCTGTATATAGTATGGTATTGAACTGACCCTGTATATAGTATGGTATTGAACTGACCCTGTATATATTATGGTATTGAACAGACCCTGTATATAGTATGGTATTGAACTGACCCTGTATATAGTATGGTATTACCTGACCCTGTATATAGTATGGTATTGAACTGACCCTGTATATAGTATGGTATTACCTGACCCTGTATATAGTATGGTATTGAACAGACCCTGTATATAGTATGGTATTACCTGACCCTGTATATAGTATGGTATTGAACTGACCCTGTATATAGTATGGTATTGAACTGACCCTGTATATATTATGGTATTGAACAGACCCTGTATATAGTATGGTATTGAACTGACCCTGTATATAGTATGGTATTACCTGACCCTGTATATAGTATGGTATTGAACTGACCCTGTATATAGTATGGTATTGAACTGACCCTGTATATAGTATGGTATTGAACAGACCCTGTATATAGTATGGTATTGAACAGACCCTGTATATAGTATGGTATTGAACTGACCCTGTATATATTATGGTATTGAACAGACCCTGTATATAGTATGGTATTGAACTGACCCTGTATATAGTATTTTATTAAAACTGACCCTGTATATAGTATGGTATTACCTGACCCTGTATATAGTATGGTATTGAACTGACCCTGTATATAGTATGGTATTGAACTGACCCTGTATATATTATGGTATTGAACAGACCCTGTATATAGTATGGTATTGAACTGACCCTGTATATATTATGGTATTACCTGACCCTGTATATAGTATGGTACTGAACTGACCCTGTGTATAGTATGGTATTACCTGACCCTGTATATAGTATGGTATTGAACTGACCCTGTATATAGTATGGTATTGAACTGACCCTGTATATATTATGGTATTGAACTGACCCTGTATATATTATGGTATTACCTGACCCTGTATATAGTATGGTATTGAACTGACCCTGTATATATTATGGTATTACCTGACCCTGTATATAGTATGGTATTGAACTGACCCTGTATATAGTATGGTATTGAACAGACCCTGTATATATTATGGTATTACCTGACCCTGTATATAGTATGGTATTGAACTGACCCTGTATATAGTATGGTATTGAACTGACCCTGTATATAGTATGGTATTAACTGACCCTGTATATAGTATGGTACTGAACTGACCCTGTATATAGTATGGTATTGAACTGACCCTGTATATAGTATGGTATTAACTGACCCTGTATATAGTATGGTATTGAACAGACCCTGTATATAGTATGGTACTGAACTGACCCTGTATATAGTATGGTATTAACTGACCCTGTATATAGTATGGTACTGAACTGACCCTGTATATAGTATGGTATTGAACTGACCCTGTATATAGTATGGTATTAACTGACCCTGTATATAGTATGGTATTGAACTGACTCTGTATATAGTATGGTATTGAACTGACCCTGTATATATTATGGTATTGAACTGACCCTGTATATAGTATGGTATTAACTGACCCTGTATATAGTATGGTATTGAACTGACCCTGTATATATTATGGTATTGAACTGACCCTGTATATAGTATGGTATTAACTGACCCTGTATATAGTATGGTATTGAACTGACCCTGTATATATTATGGTATTGAACTGACCCTGTATATAGTATGGTATTGAACTGACCCTGTATATATTATGGTATTGAACTGACCCTGTCTATAGTATGGTATTAACTGACCCTGTATATAGTATGGTATTAACAGACCCTGTATATAGTATGGTATTGAACTGACCCTGTATATAGTATGGCATTGAACTGACCCTGTATATAGTATGGTATTGAACAGACCCTGTATATATTATGGTATTACCTGACCCTGTATATAGTATGGTATTGAACTGACCCTGTATATAGTATGGTATTGAACTGACCCTGTATATAGTATGGTATTAACTGACCCTGTATATAGTATGGTACTGAACTGACCCTGTATATAGTATGGTATTGAACTGACCCTGTATATAGTATGGTATTAACTGACCCTGTATATAGTATGGTATTGAACAGACCCTGTATATAGTATGGTACTGAACTGACCCTGTATATAGTATGGTATTAACTGACCCTGTATATAGTATGGTACTGAACTGACCCTGTATATAGTATGGTATTGAACTGACCCTGTATATATTATGGTATTGAACTGACCCTGTATATATTATGGTATTGAACTGACCCTGTATATAGTATGGTATTACCTGACCCTGTATATAGTATGGTATTGAACTGACCCTGTATATAGTATGGTATTGAACTGACCCTGTATATATTATGGTATTGAACTGACCCTGTATATATTATGGTATTACCTGACCCTGTATATAGTATGGTATTGAACTGACCCTGTATATATTATGGTATTACCTGACCCTGTATATAGTATGGTATTGAACTGACCCTGTATATAGTATGGTATTGAACAGACCCTGTATATATTATGGTATTACCTGACCCTGTATATAGTATGGTATTGAACTGACCCTGTATATAGTATGGTATTGAACTGACCCTGTATATAGTATGGTATTAACTGACCCTGTATATAGTATGGTACTGAACTGACCCTGTATATAGTATGGTATTGAACTGACCCTGTATATAGTATGGTATTAACTGACCCTGTATATAGTATGGTATTGAACAGACCCTGTATATAGTATGGTACTGAACTGACCCTGTATATAGTATGGTATTAACTGACCCTGTATATAGTATGGTACTGAACTGACCCTGTATATAGTATGGTATTGAACTGACCCTGTATATAGTATGGTATTAACTGACCCTGTATATAGTATGGTATTGAACTGACTCTGTATATAGTATGGTATTGAACTGACCCTGTATATATTATGGTATTGAACTGACCCTGTATATAGTATGGTATTAACTGACCCTGTATATAGTATGGTATTGAACTGACCCTGTATATATTATGGTATTGAACTGACCCTGTATATAGTATGGTATTAACTGACCCTGTATATAGTATGGTATTGAACTGACCCTGTATATATTATGGTATTGAACTGACCCTGTATATAGTATGGTATTGAACTGACCCTGTATATATTATGGTATTGAACTGACCCTGTATATAGTATGGTATTAACTGACCCTGTATATAGTATGGTATTAACAGACCCTGTATATAGTATGGTATTGAACTGACCCTGTATATAGTATGGCATTGAACTGACCCTGTATATAGTATGGTATTGAACAGACCCTGTATATATTATGGTATTACCTGACCCCGTATATAGTATGGTATTGAACTGACCCTGTATATAGTATGGTATTGAACTGACCCTGTATATAGTATGGTATTAACTGACCCTGTATATAGTATGGTACTGAACTGACCCTGTATATAGTATGGTATTGAACTGACCCTGTATATAGTATGGTATTAACTGACCCTGTATATAGTATGGTATTGAACAGACCCTGTATATAGTATGGTACTGAACTGACCCTGTATATAGTATGGTATTAACTGACCCTGTATATAGTATGGTACTGAACTGACCCTGTATATAGTATGGTATTGAACTGACCCTGTATATATTATGGTATTGAACTGACCCTGTATATATTATGGTATTGAACTGACCCTGTATATAGTATGGTATTAACTGACCCTGTATATAGTATGGTATTGAACTGACTCTGTATATAGTATGGTATTGAACTGACCCTGTATATATTATGGTATTGAACTGACCCTGTATATAGTATGGTATTAACTGACCCTGTATATAGTATGGTATTGAACTGACCCTGTATATATTATGGTATTGAACTGACCCTGTATATAGTATGGTATTAACTGACCCTGTATATAGTATGGTATTGAACTGACCCTGTATATAGTATGGTATTAACAGACCCTGTATATAGTATGGTATTGAACAGACCCTGTATATAGTATGGTATTACCTGACCCTGTATATAGTATGGTATTGAACTGACCCTGTATATAGTATGGTATTGAACTGACCCTGTATATAGTATGGTATTGAACTGACCCTGTATATATTATGGTATTGAACAGACCCTGTATATAGTATGGTATTGAACTGACCCTGTATATAGTATGGTATTACCTGACCCTGTATATAGTATGGTTTTGAACTGACCCTGTATATAGTATGGTATTGAACTGACCCTGTATATAGTATGGTATTGAACAGACCCTGTATATAGTATGGTATTGAACTGACCCTGTATATATTATGGTATTGAACAGACCCTGTATATAGTATGGTATTGAACTGACCCTGTATGTAGTATGGTATTGAACTGACCCTGTATATAGTATGGTATTACCTGACCCTGTATATAGTATGGTATTGAACTGACCCTGTATATAGTATGGTATTGAACTGACCCTGTATATATTATGGTATTGAACAGACCCTGTATATAGAATAGTATTGAACAGACCCTGTATATAGTATGGTATTACCTGACCCTGTATATAGTATGGTATTGAACTGACCCTGTATATAGTATGGTATTGAACTGACCCTGTATATAGTATGGTATTGAACTGACCCTGTATATAGTATGGTATTGAACTGACCCTGTATATAGTATGGTATTGAACTGACCCTGTATATAGTATGGTATTGAACTGACCCTGTATATAGTATGGTATTGAACTGACCCTGTATATAGTATGGTATTGAACTGACCCTGTATATAGTATGGTATTGAACTGACCCTGTATATAGTATGGTATTGAACTGACCCTGTATATAGTATGGTATTGAACAGACCCTGTATATAGTATGGTATTACCTGACCCTGTATATAGTATGGTATTACCTGACCCTGTATATAGTATGGTATTGAACTGACCCTGTATATAGTATGGTATTGAACTGACCCTGTATATATTATGGTATTGAACAGACCCTGTATATAGTATGGTATTGAACTGACCCTGTATATAGTATGGTATTACCTGACCCTGTATATAGTATGGTATTGAACTGACCCTGTATATAGTATGGTATTACCTGACCCTGTATATAGTATGGTATTGAACAGACCCTGTATATAGTATGGTATTACCTGACCCTGTATATAGTATGGTATTGAACTGACCCTGTATATAGTATGGTATTGAACTGACCCTGTATATATTATGGTATTGAACAGACCCTGTATATAGTATGGTATTGAACTGACCCTGTATATAGTATGGTATTACCTGACCCTGTATATAGTATGGTGTTGAACTGACCCTGTATATAGTATGGTATTGAACTGACCCTGTATATAGTATGGTATTGAACAGACCCTGTATATAGTATGGTATTGAACTGACCCTGTATATATTATGGTATTGAACAGACCCTGTATATAGTATGGTATTGAACTGACCCTGTATATAGTATTTTATTAAAACTGACCCTGTATATAGTATGGTATTACCTGACCCTGTATATAGTATGGTATTGAACTGACCCTGTATATAGTATGGTATTGAACTGACCCTGTATATATTATGGTATTGAACAGACCCTGTATATAGTATGGTATTGAACTGACCCTGTATATATTATGGTATTACCTGACCCTGTATATAGTATGGTATTGAACTGACCCTGTATATAGTATGGTATTACCTGACCCTGTATATAGTATGGTATTGAACTGACCCTGTATATAGTATGGTATTGAACTGACCCTGTATATATTATGGTATTACCTGACCCTGTATATAGTATGGTATTGAACTGACCCTGTATATATTATGGTATTACCTGACCCTGTATATAGTATGGTATTGAACTGACCCTGTATATAGTATGGTATTGAACAGACCCTGTATATATTATGGTATTACCTGACCCTGTATATAGTATGGTATTGAACTGACCCTGTATATAGTATGGTATTGAACTGACCCTGTATATAGTATGGTATTAACTGACCCTGTATATAGTATGGTACTGAACTGACCCTGTATATAGTATGGTATTGAACTGACCCTGTATATAGTATGGTATTAACTGACCCTGTATATAGTATGGTATTGAACAGACCCTGTATATAGTATGGTACTGAACTGACCCTGTATATAGTATGGTATTAACTGACCCTGTATATAGTATGGTACTGAACTGACCCTGTATATAGTATGGTATTGAACTGACCCTGTATATAGTATGGTATTAACTGACCCTGTATATAGTATGGTATTGAACTGACTCTGTATATAGTATGGTATTGAACTGACCCTGTATATATTATGGTATTGAACTGACCCTGTATATAGTATGGTATTAACTGACCCTGTATATAGTATGGTATTGAACTGACCCTGTATATATTATGGTATTGAACTGACCCTGTATATAGTATGGTATTAACTGACCCTGTATATAGTATGGTATTGAACTGACCCTGTATATATTATGGTATTGAACTGACCCTGTATATAGTATGGTATTGAACTGACCCTGTATATATTATGGTATTGAACTGACCCTGTATATAGTATGGTATTAACTGACCCTGTATATAGTATGGTATTAACAGACCCTGTATATAGTATGGTATTGAACTGACCCTGTATATAGTATGGTATTGAACAGACCCTGTAAATATTATGGTATTACCTGACCCTGTATATAGTATGGTATTGAACTGACCCTGTATATAGTATGGTATTGAACTGACCCTGTATATAGTATGGTATTAACTGACCCTGTATATAGTATGGTACTGAACTGACCCTGTATATAGTATGGTATTGAACTGACCCTGTATATAGTATGGTATTAACTGACCCTGTATATAGTATGGTATTGAACAGACCCTGTATATAGTATGGTACTGAACTGACCCTGTATATAGTATGGTATTAACTGACCCTTTATATAGTATGGTACTGAACTGACCCTGTATATAGTATGGTATTGAACTGACCCTGTATATATTATGGTATTGAACTGACCCTGTATATATTATGGTATTGAACTGACCCTGTATATAGTATGGTATTAACTGACCCTGTATATAGTATGGTATTGAACAGACCCTGTATATAGTATGGTACTGAACTGACCCTGTATATAGTATGGTATTAACTGACCCTGTATATAGTATGGTACTGAACTGACCCTGTATATAGTATGGTATTGAACTGACCCTGTATATATTATGGTATTGAACTGACCCTGTATATATTATGGTATTGAACTGACCCTGTATATAGTATGGTATTAACTGACCCTGTATATAGTATGGTATTGAACTGACTCTGTATATAGTATGGTATTGAACTGACCCTGTATATATTATGGTATTGAACTGACCCTGTATATAGTATGGTATTAACTGACCCTGTATATAGTATGGTATTGAACTGACCCTGTATATATTATGGTATTGAACTGACCCTGTATATAGTATGGTATTAACTGACCCTGTATATAGTATGGTATTGAACTGACCCTGTATATAGTATGGTATTAACAGACCCTGTATATAGTATGGTATTGAACAGACCCTGTATATAGTATGGTATTACCTGACCCTGTATATAGTATGGTATTGAACTGACCCTGTATATAGTATGGTATTGAACTGACCCTGTATATAGTATGGTATTAACAGACCCTGTATATAGTATGGTATTGAACAGACCCTGTATATAGTATGGTATTAACTGACCCTGTATATAGTATGGTATTAACTGACCCTGTATATATTATACTTACTTACTTATTGTGTTCTTCATATTTCTTCTTATTTCTCTGATGTGTTTTTTCGTGTATTATATCGTTGGGTTCTGAGTTGGCAAGAAAGGTGTTTCACTGTACTTGTGCATGTGACATTAAAACCTCAAACTTGTTTCAAGCTTATCTTTCTTAAAAAGAAAAAGTTATTTCTGAATATTTAGCCAAGTTATTATTTTTAAAGGAGGAAACGTTTGATCTCCCCTGGTGATGTGTATACTGTAACAGGAAATGTTTGATCTCCCCTGGTGATGTGTATACTGTAACAGGAAGTGTTTAATCTCCCCTGGTGATGTGTATACTGTAACAGGAAGTGTTTAATCTCCCCTGGTGATGTGTATACTGTAACAGGAAATGTTTGATCTCCCCTGGTGATGTGTATACTGTAACAGGAAGTGTTTAATCTCTGCTGGGGATGTGTATACTGTAACAGGAAATGTTTGATCTCCCCTGGTGATGTGTATACTGTAACAGGAAGTGTTTAATCTCTGCTGGGGATGTGTATACTGTAACCGGAAGTGTTTAATCTCTGCTGGGGATGTGTATACTGTAACAGGAAGTGTTTAATCTGTGCTGTGGATGTGTATACTGTAACCGGAAGTGTTTAATCTCTGCTGGGGATGTGTATACTGTAACAGGAAGTGTTTAATCTCCCCTGGTGATGTGTATACTGTAACAGGAAGTGTTTAATCTCCCCTGGTGATGTGTATACTGTAACAGGAAGTGTTTAATCTCCCCTGGTGATGTGTATACTGTAACAGGAAGTGTTTAATCTCCCCTGGTGATGTGTATACTGTAACAGGAAGTGTTTAATCTCCCCTGGTGATGTGTATACTGTAACAGGAAGTGTTTAATCTCTGCTGGGGATGTGTATACTGTAACAGGAAGTGTTTAATCTCTGCTGGGGATGTGTATACTGTAACAGGAAGTGTTTAATCTCCCCTGGTGATGTGTATACTGTAACAGGAAGTGTTTAATCTCCCCTGGTGATGTGTATACTGTAACAGGAAATGTTTGATCTCCCCTGGTGATGTGTATACTGTAACAGGAAGTGTTTAATCTCTGCTGGGGATGTGTATGCTGTAACAGGAAATGTTTGATCTCCCCTGGTGATGTGTATACTGTAACAGGAAATGTTTGATCTCCCCTGGTGATGTGTATACTGTAACAGGAAGTGTTTAATCTCTGCTGGGGATGTGTATACTGTAACAGGAAATGTTTGATCTCCCCTGGTGATGTGTATACTGTAACAGGAAGTGTTTAATCTCCCCTGGTGATGTGTATACTGTAACATGAAGTGTTTAATCTCCCCTGGTGATGTGTATACTGTAACAGGAAGTGTTTAATCTCCCCTGGTGATGTGTATACTGTAACAGGAAGTGTTTAATCTCCCCTGGTGATGTGTATACTGTAACAGGAAGTGTTTAATCTCTGCTGGGGATGTGTATACTGTAACAGGAAGTGTTTAATCTCTGCTGGGGATGTGTATACTGTAACAGGAAGTGTTTAATCTCCCCTGGTGATGTGTATACTGTAACAGGAAGTGTTTAATCTCCCCTGGTGATGTGTATACTGTAACAGGAAATGTTTGATCTCCCCTGGTGATGTGTATACTGTAACAGGAAGTGTTTAATCTCTACTGGGGATGTGTATACTGTAACAGGAAATGTTTGATCTCCCCTGGTGATGTGTATACTGTAACAGGAAATGTTTGATCTCCCCTGGTGATGTGTATACTGTAACAGGAAGTGTTTCATCTCTGCTGGGGATGTGTATACTGTAACAGGAAATGTTTGATCTCCCCTGGTGATGTGTATACTGTAACAGGAAGTGTTTAATCTCTGCTGGGGATGTGTATACTGTAACCGGAAGTGTTTAATCTCTGCTGGGGATGTGTATACTGTAACAGGAAGTGTTTAATCTCTGCTGTGGATGTGTATACTGTAACAGGAAGTGTTTAATCTCCCCTGGTGATGTGTATACTGTAACAGGAAGTGTTTAATCTCCCCTGGTGATGTGTATACTGTAACAGGAAGTGTTTAATCTCTGCTGGGGATGTGTATACTGTAACAGGAAGTGTTTAATCTCCCCTGGTGATGTGTATACTGTAACAGGAAGTGTTTAATCTCTGCTGGGGATGTGTATACTGTAACCGGAAGTGTTTAATCTCTGCTGGGGATGTGTATACTGTAACAGGAAGTGTTTAATCTCTGCTGGGGATGTGTATACTGTAACAGGAAGTGTTCAATCTCCCCTGGTGATGTGTATACTGTAACAGGAAGTGTTTAATATCTGCTGGGGATGTGTATACTGTAACAGGAAGTGTTTAATCTCCCCTGGTGATGTGTATACTGTAACAGGAAGTGTTTAATCTCTGCTGGGGATGTGTATACTGTAACCGGAAGTGTTTAATCTCTGCTGGGGATGTGTATACTGTAACAGGAAGTGTTTAATCTCCCCTGGTGATGTGTATACTGTAACAGGAAGTGTTTAATATCTGCTGGGGATGTGTATACTGTAACAGGAAGTGTTTAATCTCCCCTGGTGATGTGTATACTGTAACAGGAAGTGTTTAATCTCTGCTGGGGATGTGTATACTGTAACCGGAAGTGTTTAATCTCTACTGGGGATGTGTATACTGTAACAGGAAGTGTTTAATCTCCCCTGGTGATGTGTATACTGTAACAGGAAGTGTTTAATCTCCCCTGGTGATGTGTATACTGTAACAGGAAGTGTTTAATCTCTGCTGGTGATGTGTATACTGTAACAGGAAGTGTTTAATCTCTGCTGGGGATGTGTATACTGTAACAGGAAGTGTTTAATCTCTGCTGGTTATGTGTATACTGTAACAGGAAGTGTTTAATCTCTGCTGGGGATGTGTATACTGTAACAGGAAGTGTTTAGAGAGAAGGTCATCAGATCCTTAATTACTTCTTGAATTCATTTTATTTTTATTATTGATTTGCTGATTTACTTTTGACCAGAACACATAATTGGTGTTGACTTTTTGATTTTGTTGATTTTTTTCCCCTATCCCTCACAATTTGAGGAAGCCAATACTTTACTGTGATATACCCTGGACCATAATGTTGAAATGAACAGATGGAATTGTCATAGTGCACTACTGTTGACCAGAGTCCTATGTGGGAACTAGGTTGCCATTTGAAACACACAGTCAACAGTGTCTACAGAGCATTCGGAAAGTATTCAGACCCCTTGACTTTTTCCCCATTGTGTTCCGTTACAGCCTAATTATAAAATTGATAAATCTACACACGATACCCAATAATGACAAAGCAAAAACAGGTTTTTAGAAATGTTTGCAAATTGATAAAAAAATACAAAACTGAAATAATACATTTACATAAGTATTCAGAGCCTTGACTTTTTGTTGAAGCACCTTTGGCAGCAATTGCAGCCTCAAGTCTTCTTGGGTATGAAGCCACAAGCTTGGCACAACTGTATTTGGAGAGTTTCTCCCATTCTTCTTTGCAGATCCTCTCAAGCTCTGTCAGGTTGGATGGGGAGTGTCGCTGTACAGCTATTTTCAGGTCAAGTCCGGGATCTGGCTGGGCCACTCAAGGACATTCAGAGATTCTTGTCCCAAAGTCACTCCTGCGTTTTCTTGGCTGTGTGCTTAGGGTCGTTGTCCTGTTGGAAGGTGAACCTTCGCCCCAGTCTGAGGTCCTGAGCACTCTGGAGCAGGTTTTCATCAAGGATCTCTCTTTTCCCTCAATCCTGACTAGTCTCCCAGTAACTGCCGCTGAAAAACATCCCCACTGCATGATGCTGCCACCACCAAGCTTCACCGTAGGGATGGTGCCAGGATTCCTCCAGACGTGACACTTGGCATTCAGGCCAAATAGTTCAATCTTGGTTTCATCAGACCAGAGAAGTGTGTTTCTCAGGGTCAGAGTCCTTTAGGTGCCTTTTAGCAAACTCAAAGTGGGCTGTCATGTGGTGAGGAGTGGCTTCCGTCTGGCCACTCTACCGTAAAGGCCTGATTGGTGGAGTGCTGCAGAGATGGTTGTTCTTCTGGAAGGTTCTCCCATATCCACAGAGGAACTTTGGAGCTCTGTCAGAGTGACCATCGGGTTCTTGGTCACCTCCCTGACCAAGGCCCTTTTCCCCCGATTGCTCAGTTTGGCCAGGCGGCCAGCTCTAGGAAGAGTCTTGGTGGTTCCAATCTTCTGCCACTGTGTTCTTGAGGACCTTCCATGCTGCAGACACTTTTTGCCACCCTTCCCCAGAAGGCGCTCTGACGTGCCCTGTCAACTGTGGGACCTTATGGGACATGTGTGTGCCTTTCGAAATCATGTCCAATCAATTGAATTTACCACAGGTGGAGTCCAATCAAGTTGTAGAAACATCTCAAGGATAATCAATGGAAACAGGATGCACCTGAGCTCAATTTCAAGTCTCATAGCAAAGGGTCTGAATACTTATTTAAATAAGGTATTTCTGTAAAAAAAAAAAGAAGTTATAATTAAGGGGTATCGTGTGTAGATAGATGAGATAAAAAAAATTATTGAATACATTTTAGAATAAGGCTGTAACGAAACAAAATGTGGAAAAAGGGAAGGGGTCTGAATACTTTCCGAATCTACTGTACATACAAAGGTATGTGGAAATCCCTTCAAATTAGTGGATTTGGCCACACCCATTTTTGATAGTGGATTTAAGCCACACCCATTGCTGACAGTTGTATAAAATCGAGCACAAAGCCATGCAATCTCCATAGACAAACATTGGCAGTAGAATGACCTTACTGAAGAGCTCAGTGACCTTTAACATGGCACTGTCATAAGATGCCACCTTTCCAACGAGTCAGTTCGTCAAATTTCTGCACTGCTAGAGCTGCCCCTGTCAACTCTAAGTGCTGTTATTGTGAAGTAGAAACGTCCAGGAGCACCAACAGCTCATCCGAGAAGTGGTAGGCCACACAAGCTCACAGAACTGGACCGGTCTGTCCTCGGTCACAACACTCACTACCGAGTTCCAAACTGCCTCTGATAGCAACATCAGCAAAATAACTGTTTGTCGGAAGCTTCATGAAATGGGTTTCCATGGCCGAGCAGCCACACACAAGCCTAAGAACACCATGAGCAATGCCAAGCGTCTGCTGGAATGGTGTAAAGTTCACCACCATTGGACTCTGGAGCAGTAGAAACACGATCCCTGGAGTGATGAATCACGCTTCACCGTCTGGCAGTCCGACGGACGAATCTGGGTTTGGCTGATGCCAAGAGAACGCTACCTGCCCGAATGCATAGTGCCAGCTGTAAAGTTTGGTGGAGGAGGAATAATGGTCTGGGGCTGTTTTTCATGGTTCGGGCTAGGCCCCTTAATTCCACTGAAGAGAAATTTTAACACTACATTATACAATGACATTCTAGATGATTCTGTGCTTCCAACTTTGTGGCAACAGTTTGTGACTGCACATACTGCATAAATGCTTTTAAAGCAAGTGACATTGACCCTATGTGCGTGTGTGTGCTTGCCATGGGAGTAAGTCTGGTAAAGTAGGGATTCTGAAGTTACAATGATGGAACTGTCTGATTAAATAGTCATGAGAGAGAAAGAGAGATAGAGATTGAGGAAACTAGAGACAGAAGGGGGGGGAGAGAGAGAGAAGGAAAGCGCATGTACGAGGGGAGGGGGTGCAGAATTAGGAGATTAACGTAGCTGCAGGATCAGAGAGCAGGTTTTAATAATGGGAATGGAAAAGCAGAGAAAAGAGCTACATTCTCTGCTAACCTCCCTACATCCTTTTCACTCACTACCCCTTCTCTCTCCTCCTTCTCTCTCTCTTTCTCCATATTTTTATTGCTTTCCTCTCCCTCCCTCTCCCTCCATTCGCCCTCTTTCTCCCCCCGTCTCTCTCCTCCGCTCTCTCGGTCTCTCTTCCCATCCCCCCCACTCTCTCTACATCCCTCTCTCTCCTCTTCCTGTTCACTGATTCTCTCCCCGGTTGATTGTAGCTAGGTCCTCTGGCTACAGCTTGCTCTGCCAAATCAGCGTTACAGCTAAATGACTATATATATTTGTTTAGGGAACATCCGTGTGGCGTGCATCTAGAGCGTGTTTGCAGAAAGCACCGGCTGCCCTGGTTTCTGGTTTCTCTTCAAATGTGGATTAAGGCAGTATCCTCTGTGTTTGTATCTGTGTGCGTGCCGGTTCCATTTCACAGATACAGGCACGTAAACACATGCACGTAAACACAAACACTCACTAGCACAAACACACACGCACCCTCAAAACACTAACACACACACTCACAAAGATGCAGACACACACACACACACACCCTCAAAACACTAACACACACACTCACAAAGATGCAGACACACACACACACACACACGCACCCTCAAAACACTAACACACACACTCACAAAGATGCAGACACACACACACACACACGCACCCTCAAAACACTAACACACACACTCACAAAGATGCAGACACACACACACACACGCAAGTAATATGCAAGGAAGCATGTGTGTGCACACACGCATAGTTGGAAGTCAACAGGCCCTTGATGAGTACTGGTAATAATGAGGAACATCACAAAGTAGCACCAGAGAGAGTGTGATTAGTGAAACTGGGTTTAGGTCAGAACAGGACGGTTAAATAGACCGAGGAGGAAGAACCAGCCTCATTACGGACTACTGGTGTGATGATCACTCAGTCCTTGTTATGAAACGATGAGTTTGGCAGAAAGATTGAACATAAACGGCTTCAAGAAAAAAGCCTGGTCCAACCTGGGCCCGTATTCATAACGCAGAACAGAGTAGGAGTGTTGATCTAGGATCGCTTTTGGCAAACAGTGAGGAGAAACAATAATAAAACAATGTACTGTAAAATGGCAACTGTTTTTACTTGCCTAAGGATGCTGATAGACATGGCTGTAGGACGTAGGTACAGTCTGACTACCCAGGCTCATTTGCAACTGTGCAAAAAATCGAGGGTTATGCCATATTTCTTTCCATTAGGCTAGATATTGTTGTAAATGTGATCTTTGTGCCAGAGCACATGTTCAGCAATTCTACCATAATGCTGATGTAATGCTGGCACGGTTCAACTGTTGTTTAAACTGTACAATAGAGCATAATTTGTTTGTTTTTTTACCAAAAAAATACCTTGTGGTGCCTGTGCTTCTTCCTGGAGTGGATTCTAGACACAGAAACAGCATTCCTTTGCCTGCGTGTGTCATTGGACCAGAACTGTATCCCTGTAGAGGGATTAGACATTATGTTGGATTTCAAGCAGATGACTCATGAGGGGCTGAATGGCCGTTTGTTCATGACAACACTCCTCCCACAGCTTTACAAGAAAATGTTGTTATTGAAATAGATAAAAAAATGTTTTGTTCCATAATGTAATCCAACAATATGTGCGCCGCCATCGTGTCTATTTCAAGTCTTCTCACTCATTGATCGAGACAGGTCTCTGTTATCATGACATGCAGGACTTTAGGTTGTACACCTGTCTCTATTATCATGACATGCAGGACTTTGGGTTGGACACCTGTCTCTATTATCATGACATGCAGCACTTTGGGGTGGACACCCACCTGTCTCTGTTATCATGACATACAGCACTTTGGGGTGGACACCTGTCTCTATTATCATGACATGCAGCACTTTGGGGTGGACACCTGTCTCTATTATCATGACATGCAGCACTTTGGGGTGGACACCTGTCTCTATTATCATGACATGCAGCACTTTGGGGTGGACACCTGTCTCTATTATCATGACATGCAGCACCTTTGTGTGGACACCCACCTGTTCCGATCAATGACAGAAGACATGAAATAGACAAGATGCAAAAATCTTTGGGTAAATCACGACCTGTTTTAACAATCTGTAGCTACAGTTCTCTGCACTTGTGTGTCTCTACACCTGAGACACACTCAGACAAACTGAACTGTACTACACTGTTCATACAAGTTTTTGTGTATGTTACTTCTACCATATAACACTTTTGGTTGAATAACCAGTTCTCTTGAGTTAGCATTAAAGTGTACACACTCCCCTGTATTTTAGAATTTGACAAATATCTGAATTGTTTGCATCTGTTTGATGCTACAGAGCTCTGAACAGCGTATTTAAATATCTTCCGTGAATCCATAAGGAGAAATGTTTCTACGATTCATAGAAAATATTCATACTTATTTTATGGTGGTTTGAAATCAGGGCTCTCCAACCCTGTTCCTGGAGAGCTACCCTCCTGTAGGAACAGGGCTCTCCAACCCTGTTCCTGGAGAGATACCCTCCTGTAGGAACAGGGCTCTCCAACCCTGTTCCTGGAGAGATACCCTCCTGTAGGAACAGGGCTCTCCAACCCTGTTCCTGGAGAGATACCCTCCTGTAGGAACAGGGCTCTCCAACCCTGTTCCTGGAGAGATACCCTCCTGTAGGAACAGGGCTCTCCAACCCTGTTCCTGGAGAGATACCCTCCTGTAGGAACAGGGCTCTCCAACCCTGTTCCTGGAGAGATACCCTCCTGTAGGAACAGGGCTCTCCAACCCTGTTCCTGGAGAGCTACCCTCCTGTAGGAACAGGGCTCTCCAACCCTGTTCCTGGAGAGATACCCTCCTGTAGGAACAGGGCTCTCCAACCCTGTTCCTGGAGAGATACCCTCCTGTAGGAACAGGGCTCTCCAACCCTGTTCCTGGAGAGATACCCTCCTGTAGGAACAGGGCTCTCCAACCCTGTTCCTGGAGAGATACCCTCCTGTAGGAACAGGGCTCTCCAACCCTGTTCCTGGAGAGATACCCTCCTGTAGGAACAGGGCTCTCCAACCCTGTTCCTGGAGAGATACCCTCCCGTAGGAACAGGGCTCTCCAACCCTGTTCCTGGAGAGATACCCTCCTGTAGGAACAGGGTTGGAGTGAGAACCTACAGGAGGGTATCTCTCCAGGAACAGGGTTGGAGTGAGAACCTACAGGAGGGTATCTCTCCAGGAACAGGGTTGGAGTAGGAACCTACAGGAGGGTATCTCTCCAGGAACAGGGTTGGAGTGAAAACCTACAGGAGGGTCTCTCTCCAGGAACAGGGTTGGAGTGAGAACCTACAGGAGGGTATCTCTCCAGGAACAGGGTTGGAGTGAAAACCTACAGGAGGGTCTCTCTCCAGGAACAGGGTTGGAGTGAGAACCTACAGGAGGGTATCTCTCCAGGAACAGGGTTGGAGTGAGAACCTACAGGAGGGTATCTCTCCAGGAACAGGGTTGGAGTGAGAACCTACAGGAGGGTATCTCTCCAGGAACAGGGTTGGAGTGAAAACCTACAGGAGGGTCTCTCTCCAGGAACAGGGTTGGAGTGAGAACCTACAGGAGGGTATCTCTCCAGGAACAGGGTTGGAGTGAAAACCTACAGGAGGGTATCTCTCCAGGAACAGGGTTGGAGACCCCTGTTCTACATGTTATTATGCTGAGCCACACTGGCTGTTTACACAGGCAGCCCAATTCTGATATTTTTCCCACTAATCGATCTTAGTCAGAACTTTTTCAGAACTAATCTGATTGGTAAAAAAAAAAAATCAGCTTTGGGCTGCCTGTATAAACTCAGCCATAGTAATTTATCCTGCATTGGTACACTGGTAATTGAGTTCGGCATGGGAAAGCTGAGACTCTGTGCTTATGGCGATGGGCTTGTCCTGTCTGCAGTGAACGGCCAGCTGGATAAGACTCTGCTGAAAGTGGTGTAGGGCTTCTTAACCACCAACTGTTTGGTCCTCTTGCAGAAGATTTGCTGGTACTGCACGCCTCCTGGAAAGACATGGTTGTGGTGTTAGCATGTGTTACGCACGCCTCTGTGAAGAGGGAACGCAACACCCTGCTACAACAACTCCCCGTGAAGCGAAAGAGGTATGGGACTGTGGGTAATCCCAGTAAGGATGACAAAGGCAGAGAGAGTGGTACCGTGTACAAGGACTTCATTCCGCCACACGGTAATATGGGGAAAAGGGGCTGGACGGAACCAAAGCAAAGAGAGTAAATCTCAATCATCAAAACACTGACACACAACAGACAACCAATCAGCTCTCTCACTCAACCAATACAGGACACACGAATCATCTCCCTCTGAGAACAACCAACACAGTATATCGCCATCAGCCTCCTCTCTCAGCAATCATCTCTCAGTTATGATCTTTTTTTTTGTTGCAATGAATCTCCCTTCTGAACAGAACACTGGCTTTTATATAGATTCAGAAGGTATTGGTAATTGGAGACAGCTGCGTCTTGACGAGGGGGGTGGGGTCAGCTCCAATCATCAACGGGGCTGACCAATCAGCTGCTTGGGGAGAATTCAGGAAGCCATCTCCTGAAATACATACATGCAAATACACAATCTACAACACAGGAACTGGGGTACGTAACAGCATTTTATACTTTTAGTGGAAGGGACAGAAAGGCAACACGCTTTTGGTGGTAAAGGCATCAACCGAATGGGACCGGATAGCGTATTGTTTAGGGACAATGAGGCGACATTGCTAAACTGCTTTTGAGAGGAAAGCTCAGTCAACAAAGTGAATGGGCTGGGGGAGCTAAAGAAGGTGTGAAAAGTCTTAAGAGGGCAGTTCTTACAGAATATGAGTTGTTGTGTATGGGAGATTGAGGAGAAATGACACCTCGATCGATCTCAAACACAACAATACAATTACTGTCTAAGCACAAACCAAATACCCATTCCTCATCTTAAAGTGCTGTCTGTAAACCTCCCCCAGTCCATTGACTTTGACAGATCATTATTTTCAATAGTAGCCCCTTGCAGCAGAATATGGTAGACATGTCTTTGTATTGTGAATCTGTAGAGAGAAGAATGAGGTAGTTGTGTCATTACTGTTGTAGTCTTGATTTTATACCTTTCCGTGTCCCTGGCTGGTTTCTTTCCCACCATCTTGTTGTGCTCCATAACCGCAAGGTGTGTCCGCTCCCTCAAGCTTGTGTACCCAACATGACCCCGCTTTGGGGTATTTTACAGCGGGTCACTGTGGAATGACTCTACGCCATTGGTCTAGCAGTGACTACCATGGCATAAACAAAATTGATTGACAGTGTGAATACCAAAAGATAGCTAATATTTGATTTAGCTGATGGCTTTCTGAGTTCCTTACAGGACTGTAACGTTAGCTAGCTAACGTTAGGTTACCTATAATTGAGAATCTAACATTTTGTTTTGAAGGAAAGAAAATCGATGGTATCCCATCACTTCTCAGCGGTCTTCGAAATGGATTCCCCATCAGTTCAGCCTGACAATCCCTGTGATAATCTTTGGTCACTGCATTCTTGATAGCCGCAAGCCACTGGCAGGATCGGGAGAATCTCTGGTAGTTAGAATGGTGAAAGGTAATAAAATACTTTTGCACTACTACACTACACTACACTACACTACACCACGACACGACACCACACCACACGACACTACTCTACACTACACTACACTACACTACACTACACCACGACACGACACCAGACCACACGACACTACACTACACTACACCACGACACGACACCAGACCACACGACACTACACTACACTACACCACGACACGACACCAGACCACACGACACCACACGACACTACTCTACACAACAATACACCACACTACACCACACAACACGAATACGACACCACACCACAAGACACTACTCTACACTACAATACATGACACGACACCACACTACACCACACAACACGAATACGACACCACACGACACGACACTACACTACACCACAAGACACTACTCTACACTACAATACAATACACTACACGACACTACACTACACCACGACACCAGACCACACGACACCACACAACACTACTCTACACAACAATACACTACACTACACCACACAACACAAATACGACACCACACCACAAGACACTACTCTACAATACAATACACGACACGACACGACACCACACGACACTACACTACACCACGACACGACACCAGACCACACGACACCACACGACACTACACTACACTACACCACGACACGACACCAGACCACACGACACCACACGACACTACTCTACACAACAATACACCACACTACACCACACAACACGAATACGACACCACACCACAAGACACTACTCTACACTACAATACACGACACGACACCATACTACACCACACAACACGAATACGACACCACACGACACGACACTACACTACACCACAAGACACTACTCTACACTACAATACAATACACTACACGACACTAAACCACACCACACCACACTACACTACACTACACCACGACACCAGACCACACGACACCACACAACACTACTCTACACAACAATACACTACACTACACCACACAACACGAATACGACACCACACCACAAGACACTACTCTACAATACAATACACGACACCACACGACACTACACCACACTACACCACATGACACTACACCACACCACACGACACTACACCACACGACACTACACCACACGACACTACACCACACGACACTACACCACACGACACTACACTACACCACACGACACTACACCACACGACACTACACCACACGACACTACACCACACGACACTACACCACACGACACTACACCACACGACACTACACCACACGACACTACACCACACGACACTACACTACACCACACCACACGACACTACACTACACCACACGACACGACACTACACCACACGACACTACACTACACCACACCACACGACACTACACTACACCACACGACACGACACTACACTACACGACACTACACCACACGACACTACACCACACGACACTACACTACACCACACCACACTACACCACACCACACGACACTACACTACACGACATTACACCACACGACACTACACCACACAACACTACACTACACTACACTACACTACACCACATCACACTACACCACACTACACCACACCACACCACATCACACTACACCACACGACACGACACGACACCACACGACACGACACTACACCACACGACACTACACCACACGACACTACACTACACCACACTACACCACACCACACCACATGACACTACACCACACTACACTACACCACACTACACTACACTACAATACACTACACCACACGACACCACACCACACCACACCACACTACACTACACCACACCACACCACACTACACTACACCACACCACACCACACTACACTACACTACACTACACTACAATACACTACACCACACGACACCACACTACACTACACTACACTACACCACACGACACCACACTACACTACACTACACTACACCACACTACACCACACCACACTACACCACATCACACTACACCACACGACACTACACCACACGACACTACACTACACCACACTACACTACACCACACGACACCACACCACACTACACTACACTACACCACACTACACTACACTACAATACACTACACCACACGACACCACACCACACCACACCACACTACACCACACCACACCACACCACACCACACCACACCACACCACACCACACTACACTACACTACACTACACTACAATACACTACACTACACCACACGACACCACACCACACTACACTACACTACACCACATCACACTACACCACACCACACTACACCACACGACACTACACCACACTACACTACACCACACCACACGACACTACACCACACGACACCACACCACACTACACTACACTACACTACACCACACTACACTACACTACAATACACTACACCACATGACACTACACCACACGACACCACACCACACCACACTACACTACACTACACTACACCACACCACACCACACTACACTACACTACACTACACTACACCACACCACACTACACTACACTACACCACACTACACCGCATGACACTACACTACACTACACAACACCACACTACACTACACCACACCACACGACACTACACCACACGACACCACACCACACTACACTACACTACACTACACCACACTACACTACACTACAATACACTACACCACATGACACTACACCACACGACACCACACCACACCACACTACACTACACCACACCACACCACACTACACTACACTACACTACACCACACCACACTACACTACACTACACCACACTACACCACATGACACTACACTACACCACACGACACTACACTACACCACACCACACGACACCACACTACACCACACGACACGACACTACACCACATGACACCACACGACACTACACCACACGACACTACACCACACGACACTACACTACACCACACCACACTACACCACACCACACGACATTACACCACACGACACTACACCACACAACACTACACTACACCACACCACACGACACTCACCTCACTACACTACACTACACTACACCACATCACACTACACCACACTACACCACACCACACCACATCACACTACACCACACGACACGACACCACACGACACGACACTACACCACACGACACTACACCTCACGACACTACACTACACCACACTACACCACACCACACCACACGACACTACACCACACGACACCACACCACACTACACTACACTACACCACACTACACTACACTACAATACACTACACCACACGACACCACACCACACCACACCACACTACACTACACCACACCACACCACACTACACCACACCACACCACACCACACCACACCACACCACACCACACCACACCACACCACACCACACCACACCACACTACACTACACTACACTACACTACACTACACCACACTACACAACACCACATGACACTACACTACACCACAACACACCACACACTACACTACACTACACTACACCACACCACACGAATACGACACCACACCACATGACACTACACGACACCACACCACACCACACTACACCACACTACACCACACTACACTACACGACACGGGCATGATGACAAACATTAGTGAAAACGTGTTTGTAATTAGGACAGCCAGGAACACTGCACGACACCACACCAGACGACATGACACGACTCCACACCACACCACACTACACTACACCACACCACACTACACTACACTACACCACACTACACCACACTACACCGCATGACACTACACTACACCACATGACACTACACTACACTACACTACACCACACCAGACGACACGACTCCACACCACACCACACTACACTACACTACACCACACCACACCACACTACACTACACTACACTACACTACACCACACTACACTACACTACACTACACCACACCAGAAGACACGACTCCACACCACACCACACTACACTACACTACACTACACTACACAGCACTACACTACACAGCACTACACTACACCACACAGCACTACACTACACTACACTACACTACACTACACAGCACTACACTACACTACACTACACGACACGACTCCACACCACACGACACGACACTACACTACACTACACTACACTACACTACACTACACTACACACCACTACTCTACACTACACGGCACGGCACGACACTACACTACACTACACTACACAGCACTACACTACACTACACTACACGGCACGACACGACACGACACTACACTACACTACACTACACTACACGGGCATGATGACAAGCAGTAGTGAAAACAAACGTTTTCAAAATGATCTTGCCTTGAGAAGTTCTGAGATTACTGTGTGTCAGTCGTTCGAAGTTAACAACACCACTATTACATTTTGTGGGTACTGCCGTATCAGTTTTCGCTATGAATGTAATGATGTTAATATAGTAATGGCTATATGCCGTGGCAGAGCCAGGATGAAATTCCCCTTCAACCAAAGCCAACATGGGGTCTTGTTAAATGAAGTGCACTATATAGGGAATTGGGTGCAATATGGGACCTTGTAATTGTCTAGGGATAGACTGCACAGCCACTAAGCCAGGGTGGGGTGCTAAAGGTGAAATAATTACTCACGTCCCTCCTAGAGAAATTAGATGCTAATATATGTCAGACTGGTCTAACTCAATGTTCCAGTTGCTTGCTTATGGTAATGTTCTGCTAGCCACCGTTTCAGCAGGATAACCCTGTTTAAAGATTTTTTGACGAGACCGGATCCTGGATGAGGTCGTTATTATCAAATGAAAAGCTAGGTGAAAGATACTATCCAGATGAAACCTAGATGGTTGAAATTATATTGGTTGAATTATATTTACATACCTATCTGATATTTTTTTATCCTTAACAATGTATGCACATTTGTTGGACTTCAAGCTTTGTGACAAACTCTTATTTTTCATTTGTATGTTTTGCTCCCTGGTAAAATGTTACCATGACCTCATTTGAAAAGCACCAATGTGTTGTAGTAAATATTGTTTATACCCTGCTGCAATATTGTAACCATGGGATCACTGTCAACTCAAGGCTTATATGGGCACAAACAGTAAGTACCATCACTGACAATACCAACTATCCAGTCTTTCCTGATACATCCGGGGTGTGTCCCGAATAACACCCCACTCCCCATATACTGTAGTGCACTAGTTTAACCAGGGCCCATGGAGCTCTGTTCAAAAATATTTATATAGGGAATAGAGTTCCATTTCTGAAAAGCCTGGTGTTTGATATCTGTTATCTTTGTTAAAGGAAAATTCCACCCAAAACCTATATTTTGGTATGTGTTTCATTAGGCCATTGTTGACATATTCCCAAATTGTTTTGCCTGTCAGCAATCAAGTTTTCCAGATAAACTTTGAAAATACAGAAATCGTCCCTGTATTACGCATTTTGAAAGATTGGCTGCTGACATGCTAATCATTGTGGGACTGTTCCAACAATGGACTAATTAAACAAATACCACAAGATAGTTTTTGGGTGGAGTTTTCCTTCAACATCAACCCCTGACACTTCTGCTGCGGAGGACATGAATCAACTGTCACTCCTCTATCCCATCCCTCTCGCCTCCTCCTCTCCTCTGTAGGAAGATAGATTCACACGCTCTCTCAAATGGTAGGTATTGTCTTTGTTGAAATGATTCACCCTCCCTCTGGGATCACGAGACCTGAGTGAGAGAGGCAGGAGACAGAATAAATCACCAGTGTCATGAATCCACACACACACATTCTCCAATTCAGCCTGCCAGTAGGAGATGGAGCATCCTCTGCTGTCTGTTGGTAGGTTAGCAAGGGCTTGGAGGGATTAGCTGTCAGCAAGGTCTCGTAGGGATAACAGTCAGCCAAGTCTCGTAGGGACAACAGTCAGCCAAGTCTCGTAGGGACAACAGTCAGCCAAGTCTCGTTGGGACAACAGTCAGCCAAGTCTCGTTGGGACAACAGTCAGCCAGGTCTCGTAGGGACAACAGTCAGCCAGGTCTCGTAGGGACAACAGTCAGCCAGGTCTCGTAGGGACAACAGTCAGCCAGGTCTCGTAGGGACAACAGTCAGCCAGGTCTCGTAGGGACAACAGTCAGCAGTCAACAGTCGGATACAAAGAACGAATAGTCTCGCCGTCCTGGAGCCTGATCTTCCTGCACCTTCGTCCCTGGGGGTGCCTGTGTCTGGAGCCTGATTTTCCTGCACCTTCGTCCCTGGGGGTGCCTGTGTCTGGAGCCTGATCTTCCTGCACCTTCATCCCTGGGGGTGCCTGTGTCTGGAGCCTGATCTTCCTGCACCTTCATCCCTGGGGGTGCCTGTGTCTGGAGCCTGATCTTCCTGCACCTTCGTCCCTGGGGGTGCTTGTGTCTGGAGCCTGATCTTCCTGCACCTTCGTCCTTGGGGGTGCCTGTGTCTGGAGCCTGATCTTCCTGCACCTTCGTCCCTGGGGGTGCCTGTGTCTGGAGCCTGATCTTCCTGCACCTTCGTCCCTGGGGGTGCCTGTGTCTGGAGCCTGATCTTCCTGCACCTTCGTCCCTGGGGGTGCCTGTGTCTGGAGCCTGATCTTCCTGCACCTTCGTCCCTGGGGGTGCCTGTGTCTGGAGCCTGATTTTCCTGCACCTTCGCCACTGGGGGTGCCTGTGTATGCAGAGCAGGTATGATTTTGAAGTCGACGTCGGCAACCTTCTGTCCCTGCTCTGGTTCGAGCGGGGCTTCTCCATCTGTTAGAAGCACCAGGCGCTGGGAGCAACGGGCTCAAGTTATCCTGCCTCTCTGAATAGTTGAAACTGGATTAAAGAGCTGATTGACACTCTGCTAGACACTAACAAAATACCCATCATATCTGGCCCTGTGCCTTCTCTGAATCGTGGCATTGAACGCTTTAGCAGGATTCATTCTCTTCACAACTGGCAACTCAATGGGTGTATCTTTTGTTGACAATTTCGATACCTTTTGGAAACAAAACACGTTTTATAAGGAGGGTGGGATCCACCCAAATCATTTGGGTTCCGGGATCCTTTCACAGCATTATAAGGCTGCGTGGAGACTTAATGACAAACTTGATGATTGCGTAATGACTTATCAATGACCCAAGTCCAGTTCAGCTAATGCCTACCATTGTGATGCAGAGTTGTCATAATCCTTCAGCAAATGTACATTACTCCAGGGGCATTGGTAGACATAATGTAAGTAGCCTAATGTATGTCCCTCTAACTGCCCTGAATGCCTCTGCTGATCCTACAGCTATTGTATACAGTAATCATGTGCATATAAACCAGATTTATACCGTTAGCACTGAGGCGGCATGCCCTAATAGGAAGTCCACTGTGTGCAGCTCACCCTGCACTAACATAAATAACATGAACATATCTACTTCTGCTAAGCGTCCCAATTAAGCAATGAAAACAATTAAGCATCCTAGAAGAAAAGTGCTCTAAATACCCACGTTAACACACGTCGCTTAAGAAACAAGGTTCATGAAATCAATAATTTCCTAGTAATAGATGACATTTATATTCTATCTCTGAGACTCACTGAGATGATACATTTGATGATACAGTGGTAGCAATACATGGTTCTAACATCTACTGAAAAGACAGAAATGCCAACGGAGGCGGTGTTGCTGTTTATATTCAGAACCACATCCCTGTAAAGCTTAGAGAGGATCCCATGTTAAAAACTGTTGAAGTAATATGGCTACAGGTTCATCTGCCTCACCTCAAGCCCATTCTGGTGGGATGCTGCTATAGACCACGAAGTGCTCATAGTCACTATCTGGATAATGTGTGAAATGCTTGATAATGTATGTGATATCAACAGAAATGAATATTTTCAGACACTACACTTGACACATTTATGAAATTGCTTATTCCAGTTACTAATAAGCATGCACCCATTAAGAAAATGACTGTAAAAACTGTTAAATCCCCTTGGATTGATGAGGAATTGAGAAATTGTATGGTTGAGACGGGTGAGGCAAAATTAATGGCAAATAAGTCTAGTTGCACAACCGATTGGCAAACATATTGCAAATTGAGAAATCGTGTGATTTAAAATGAATAAAAAATATCTGTGAAATCTGTGAATGTGTTGTAATTGTACAAACTGCCTTAATTTTGCTGTGGCAGCAGCTAATGGGGATAGATTACAAATACAACAGTCAGCCAGGTCTTGGAGGGACAACTGGCTGCCGTTTTACAGGCTCTTAACCAACTGTGCTATTTTGTGTGTTTTTTTTCCGCATGATTTGTAACTCATTTTGTACATAATGTTGCTGCTACCGTCTCTTATGACCAAAAAGAGCTTCTGGATATCAGAACAGCGATTACTTACCTTGAGCTGGTCAAAGCTGGAGGTACAGGGGGCCGGAGACCAGGGTGCCTTGTGAGAATTTGTCGGCGAGTGGGTAACCCACCCCAACCATCCGTTCTATTGGCCAACGTACAATCACTGGAGAATAAACTGGATGAGCTCCGTTCGAGATTATCCTACCAACGGGACATTAAAAACTGTAATATCTTATGTTTCACCGAGTCTGGCTGAACAACGACATAGATAATATACAGTTGGCTGGGTTTTCCGTGTATCGGCAGGACAGAACAGCCACGTTCGGTAATATGAGGGGTGGTGGTGTGTGTCTATTTGTCAATAACAGCTGGTGCGCTGTATTAAGGAAGTCTCGAGGTATTGCTCATCTGAGGTAAAGTACCTGATGATAAGCAGTAGACCACACTGTCTACCAAGAGTTTTCATCTATATTTTTCGTAGCCCTCTATTTACCACTACAAACCGATGCTGGCACTAAGACCACACTCAACCAGCTGTATAAGGCCATAAACAAACAAGAAAATGCTCATCCAGAAGTGGCGTTCCTAGTGGCCGGGGACTTTAATGCAGGTTAACTTAAATCAGTTTTACCTCATTTCTACCAGCATGTCACATGTGCAACCAGAAGAAAAAAGACTCTAGACCACATTTACTCCACACACAGAGACACATTCAAATCTCTCTCTCGCCCTCCATTTGGTGAATCTGACCATAATTCTATCCTCCTGATTCCTGCTTACAAGCAAAAACTAAAGCAGGATATACCAGGGACTCGCTCAATACACCCACCACAAAAGGACCAAGCAGCGTGGTAACGAGTCCTGCGATCGCTGCTGCTGCCCATGGACTTGGGAGGAGATTCTGGATGGTTTGGCATGTGTCCCCAGATCCTCAAACAGTTCTACAGATGCACCATCGAGAACATCCTGACCGGTTGCATCACTGCCTGGTATTGTAACTGCTCGACACCGTAAGTTACTACAGAGGGTAGTGCGTACAGCCCATTACACCACAGGGGCCAAGCTTCCTGCTATCCAGGACCTACAGTGCATTCAGAAAGTATTCAGACCCCTTGACTTTTTCCACATTGTGTTACATTACAGACTTACTCTAAAATGAAGAAAAAAAACACACACAATACTATGACAAAGCAAAAACAGGTTTTTAGGATCATTAATCCCTCCAATACTATGACAAAGCAAAAACGGAAATATCACATTTACATAAGTATTCAGACCCTTTACTCAGTATTTTGTTGAAATACCTTTGGCAGCTATTACAGCTTTGAGTCTTCCTGGGTATGACTCTACATGCTTGGCACACCTGTATTTGGGGAGTTTCTTCCATTCTTCTCTGCAGATCCTTTCAAGCTCTGTCAGGTTGGATGGGGAGTGTCACTGCACAGTATTTTCAGGTCTCTCCAGAGATGCTCGATCAGGTTCAAGTCTGGGCTCTGGTTGGGCCACTCAAGGACATTCAGATACATGTCCCATAGCTACTCCTGCGTTGTCTTGGCTGTGTGCTTTGGGTCGATTGAAGGGAGGGATGGAGGAATGAAGGGAGGGATGGAGGAATGAAGGGAGGGATTACCAAATTACTGTACAACAGACCATGTATTCACCCTGCACACCCTAATTGACAACCAAACAAACCAAAACAAAGGCAAAGTCTTTGTTGATTTCAAAAAAGACTTTGACTCAATTTGGCATGAGGGTCTGCTATACAAATTGATGGGAAGTGGTGTTGGGGGTAAAACATACAACATTATAAAATCCATGTACACAAACAACAAGTGTGCGGTTAAAATTGGCAAAAAACACACACATTTCTTCACACAGGGTCGTGTGGTGAGGTGAACCTTTGCCCAGTCTGAGGGCCTGAGCCCTTTAGAGTAGGTTTTCATCAGAGACCTCTCTGTACTTTGCTCCGTCTTTTGCTCTAAGCTGACTAGTCTCCCAGTCCCTGCCGCTGAAAAACATCCACACAACATGATGCTGCCACCACCATGCTTCACTGTAGAGATGGTTCCAGGTTTTCTCCAGATGTGACACTTGGCATTCAGTCCAAAGAGTTCAATCTTGGTTTCATCAGACCAGAGAATCTTGTTTCTCATTGTCGGAGTCCTTTAGGTGCCTTTTGACAAACTCCAAGCGGGCTGTCATGTACCTTTTACTGAGGAGTGGCTTCCATCTGGCCACTACACCGTAAAGGCCTGATTGGTGGAGTGCTGCAGACATGGTTGTCCTTCTGGAAGGTTCTCCCATCTCCATAGAGGAGCATTGGAGCTCTGTCAGAGTGACCATCGGGTTCTTGGTCACCTCCCTGACCAAGGCCCTTCTCCCCCGATTGCTCAGTTTGGCTGGACGGCCAGCTCTAGGAAGAGCCTTGGTGGTTCCAAACTTCTTCCATTTAAAAATGATGGAGGTCACTGTGTTCTTGGGGACCTTCAATGCTGCAGACATGTTTTGGTGGCGCCTCACGAGTGGCCCAGTGGTCTAAGGTACTGCAGTGCTTGAGGCTTCACCACAGATCCGGCTTTGATCCCGCGCTATGTCGCAGCCGGCTACAACCGGGAGACCCATGGTACCCTTCCCCAGAACATTACCTCGACACAATCCTGTCTCTGAGCTCTACGGACAATTCCTTCAACCTCATTGCTTGTTTTTTGCTCTGACATGCACTGTCAACTCTGGCACCTTTTTATATAGACAGATGTGTGCCTTTCCAAATCATGTCCAATCAATCCAGTTGTAGAAACATCTCAAGGATGATCAATGGAAACAGGATGCACCTGAGCTAAATTTCAAGTCTCATAGTCTGAATCGTTATGTAAAGAAGCTTTTTCTGTTTTTATTTTTAATACATTTGCAAGAATTTCTAAAAGCCTGTCTTTGGTTTGTCATTATGGGGTATTGTGTGTAGATTTAGAATAAGGCTGTAACGTAACAAAATGTGGAAAAAGTCAAGAGGTCTGAATCCTTTCCGAATGCACTGTGTATATACTAAGTGGTGTCAGAGGAAGGCCCAAAAAGTAAGTAAGCATTTCACAGTAAGGTCTACTACACCTGTTTGTATTAGGCACATGTGACAAATACGATTTGATTTGATTTGAATTCATACTGCCTGACAAAATGCAGAGGCAACAGGGATCAGAGCTATGGCGCGCTGGTGAGAGCTATGGCCTGTTCTCGATGGGCCCTGGTCAGAAGTAATGCACTATATAGGGAATATGGTGCCATTTGAAACTCAGACATTTCCTTCAGGATCGTGACAAAGTTTTAATCTGGAGTTAATCCCTCCACTTGGAGCAAAGAGGATGTTTGTATTCTCTCTAATGCTCCTTGATAGATACCGTGACTTAAGGATTCCCGATAATAAACACTGGGCTGAATTCAAACTTCCACTTAAGTCAAATATTAACTTAGTCTCGCATTCTTCTAAAGAAGGACTGACTTGATGTCAAAGGCAGACTACAGATGTCATCTGTATGTGACTTCTAAAGAAGAACTGATCTAGGATCTGTCCCTAAACCCAATTCTATAACAATCATTTCTACAACGATTAAGAATACCTGAACCTGTATCAGTCAGATCTGTGTTCAAATACTATTTGAAATCTCTCTTTGCTTTAGCCTGTCTTGAGTGTTTTTCAACCCAAGTCTGGGTAGCCGAAACTTCAGACAAAATGACACAGTTTCCCCAGAGATTGTAAAACTTGTGAAAGACACTGCAGGGCTGTGTGTTTGTCTGAGACCTGAGACCGACAGACAGACGACAATTAAAGACAGAGAGGCTGTACTGTTATAGGTATAGAGCCAGGTCAAAGAGAGGATGGGTAGTAAGGACGGAGAGAGAGAGAGAGAGAGAGAGAGAGAGAGAGAGTGTTCCTGTTCAACAGAGCATCATGACTGTTCGTGAGTATGGATACACAGAGCATCATGACTGTTCGTGAGTATGGATACACAGAGCATCATGACTGTTCGTGAGTAGGGATACACAGAGCATCATGACTGTTCGTGAGTATGGATACACAGAGCATCATGACTGTTCGTGAGTATGGATACACAGAGCATCATGACTGTTCGTGAGTATGGATACACAGAGCATCATGACTGTTCGTGAGGATGGATACACAGAGCATCATGACTGTTCGTGAGGATGGATACACAGAGCATCATGACTATTCGTGAGTATGGATACACAGAGCATCATGACTGTTCGTGAGTAGGGATACACAGAGCATCATGACTGTTCGTGAGGATGGATACACAGAGCATCATGACTATTCGTGAGTAGGGATACACAGAGCATCATGACTGTTCGTGAGTAGGGATACACAGAGCATCATGACTGTTCGTGAGTAGGGATACACAGAGCACAGTGACACCTTGGGTGAGCGTTAAAGATAATCATCACGGTAGAGGAGACCAGGTCTGGCAGTGTACCGCTGTGCTTGTACAATTAAAAAACACAAACACACAAACAGACCACCACTGTGACAATTAAAACACACAAACACACACACACCACCACTGTGACAATTAAAACACACACAGAACACCACTGTGACAATTAAAACGCTTTCCTCAGGACAGCCTTTAAAATAACCTATTTACTGTAATTAAAGTATTGCTCAGAGAGAGAGAGAGAGAGAGACCATGCAGTGATTCATTAGGCCAGGCTGAGTGATGATGTTTATGCCACAGCACAGATGGGAATAATAAGTATGTGATTGCGTTGGTCATGAAGTTGTTATTCAACTGTTCCCATCTTAGCTAATCACAAGTTATAATTCAATCACATTCACTATTATTCTGTCTTGGGCTTGGATAACGGCATCATAATAAACACAAAACCAATCTGGAGAAGCTTTTTTTCTGGCTGTATGTGTGTGGGTTTGTGTGTAGGTTAGGTGGACTAGGCTTTGAAGCTTGTGTTAATATTAATCAGTTGAAACACTTGACATTAATAGACCCAGGGATCACATTTCCTTTTCTTTTATTTTGCATCAGTGAGGTGAAGCTCCTCAGAACAAAAATAACACTATTATTCTCCATTAGCCTGATTCTTACTAGAGAACAGGGCCAACATAGATTATTATTCCCAGGACATACTAATATATTGATCTCGTCAAGGGTGAAAGTGGAATCACAGAACTGAAAACTCTGTTTCCTCTGTGTGGGTTAAAGACATTGCAGTAACATTCTCTATAAGGATATTTTTCTCATTGGCAAGAATATCAGTCCCATTTTAGTTCATGGTCCTCTGGATATTATACAGTATATAGATCCATGCTAATATCAGTCATAGGAGTCCTCTGTATATGATATTATAGTTGTCCAGTCTAATATCAGTCATAAGATCCATTTGCTGTTGACATGTAAAGTAGATATCTTCATCAGCAGCACCAGCCTGTAAACGTTTTCGTTCCATTGTGTTGCTAACACTTAATTGTATTGTCCTCATAGTTTTTGCTTCAAGTAAAGGTGAGTATATGGAACCATGAACCAGAAAGCATTATGTGATAATAAAACCACTGGAATCAATGTGGTCTAGTACAGTTTCATGCCTGATTTCTAAAGTCCAATGCCAATTTAATGCAAGTCCTATTCAAGCCAATCGTTGATACACACTGCTTATTACTGTAATCCGATATACAGAGTAACACCATCTTATTGTGTTGGGTCTGTTAGGTTGCCGTGGAAACGTCAATGCCCCTAGGCGTCGTATTTTTTCAGTAGGTCGCTCTGCCAGTGCCTCTTCTTGTCAGGGAAGACTTTAGGAACTTTGATCTTCCTAAATTCCTCAATACACTTTTTTAGATCTTCCTCCATCACCTTCCTCTCCTCCTCTTCCTCATTGACGCCTTTTGGGAGTCCCCCATTCTCCTTGGCGGTACTGGGGCGCGGCAGGGTCTTCAGGGCGAGGGTGGTGGGCCGCTGGGGGCTCATGTCAGGCAGGGGCGGAGAAGGGGGAAGAAGGTCGGGGCTGACCGGGGCTGGGACTGAGGCTAGAGGAGGGGGAGGGAGAGGTGAGAGATTAGCAGGAGGAGGAGGGTTGACAGGCAGGCCGTTTCGCAGGTCCAGAGTGGTGCTTGTTTCTGGTTGGCTGATGGCAGTGCTGGGGGGGCAGGGGTCGTCGACGGGCTGGTCGGCGTGACGACTGGTGTCTGGGAAGTCGGAGGGCACAGTCTTGGGAAAGGTTGATCGCCCACCTGTAGCAGAGTGAGAGAGCGAGAAAGAGAAAGGTGGAGAGAGCGAGAGAATAGAACTTTAAAGGTGCACTATGCAGAAATAACTCCGCCATTTCCTGGTTGCTAAAATTCGAATAGTTTGACTACTTTCAGTTTATGTGATAAAACAATCAAGTATAGTGTGGAGAATCACACCAAGAGAAACAACACTAAATAAAGAGAGACCTAAGACAAAAACATAGCAAGGCAGGAACGCATGACAACACAGCGTGGTAGCAACACAACATGACAACAACATGGTACAAACATTATTGTTACAACAGCACAAAGGGCAAGAAGGTAGAGAGAGACAACAATACATCATGCCTTTAATGTTGGGATTGATCAGTGTGTCAGCACTATACCACAGCTGCCTGCTAGGGAGAGAAAGCCTCTCAAACCGGATTAGATATGAGATTCTGTTGCCATGGGAACCAAGACAAATACACCCTGGAAGGAAGAATGTTACTAGTTACCACAGCCACAAGTCAACATTGGCTTTTTCACAAAAGTTAATGAAAACAAAAATGTGCTTTTAGATATTAATTTAAGGTTAGGGTTAGGCACAATGTTAGTAGTGTGGTTAAGGTTAGGCACAAGGTTAGCAGTGTGGTTAAGGTTAGGCACAAGGTTAGCAGTGTGGTTAGGGTTAGGCACAAGGTTAGCAGTGTGGTTAGGGTTAGGCACAAGGTTAGCAGTGTGGTTAAGGTTAGACACAAGGTTAGCAGTGTGGTTAAGGTTAGGCACAAGGTTAGCAGTGTGGTTAAGGTTAGGCACAAGGTTAGCAGTGTGGTTAAGGTTAGGCACAAGGTTAGCAGTGTGGTTAAGGTTAGGCACAAGGTTAGCAGTGTGGTTAAGGTTAGGCACAAGGTTAGCAGTGTGGTTAAGGTTAGGCACAAGGTTAGCAGTGTGGTTAAGGTTAGGCACAAGGTTAGCAGTGTGGTTAGGGTTAGGCACAAGGTTAGCAGTGTGGTTAAGGTTAGGCACAAGGTTAGCAGTGTGGTTAAGGTTAGGCACAAGGTTAGCAGTGTGGTTAAGGTTAGGCACAAGGTTAGCAGTGTGGTTAAGGTTAGGCACAAGGTTAGCAGTGTGGTTAAGGTTAGGCACAAGGTTAGCAGTGTGGTTAAGGTTAGGCACAAGGTTAGCAGTGTGGTTAAGGTTAGGCACAAGGTTAGCAGTGTGGTTAAGGTTAGGCACAAGGTT
The DNA here is from genome assembly GCF_013265735.2 of Oncorhynchus mykiss. Classification (NCBI taxonomy): domain Eukaryota; kingdom Metazoa; phylum Chordata; class Actinopteri; order Salmoniformes; family Salmonidae; genus Oncorhynchus; species Oncorhynchus mykiss. The sequence goes on from NC_050571.1 coordinate 11,451,282, forward strand.
AGCAGTGTGGTTAAGGTTAGGCACAAGGTTAGCAGTGTGGTTAAGGTTAGGCACAAGGTTAGCAGTGTGGTTAAGGTTAGGCACAAGGTTAGCAGTGTGGTTAAGGTTAGGCACAAGGTTAGCAGTGTGGTTAAGGTTAGGCACAAGGTTAGCAGTGTGGTTAAGGTTAGGCACAAGGTTAGCAGTGTGGTTAAGGTTAGGCACAAGGTTAGCAGTGTGGTTAAGGTTAGGCACAAGGTTAGCAGTGTGGTTAAGGTTAGGCACAAGGTTAGCAGTGTGGTTAGGGTTAGGCACAAGGTTAGCAGTGTGGTTAAGGTTAGGCACAAGGTTAGCAGTGTGGTTAGGGTTAGGCACAAGGTTAGCAGTGTGGTTAAGGTTAGGCACAAGGTTAGCAGTGTGGTTAAGGTTAGGCACAAGGTTAGCAGTGTGGTTAAGGTTAGGCACAAGGTTAGCAGTGTGGTTAAGGTTAGGCACAAGGTTAGCAGTGTGGTTAAGGTTAGGCACAAGGTTAGCAGTGTGGTTAAGGTTAGGCACAAGGTTAGCAGTGTGGTTAAGGTTAGGCACAAGGTTAGCAGTGTGGTTAAGGTTAGGCACAAGGTTAGCAGTGTGGTTAAGGTTAGGCACAAGGTTAGCAGTGTGGTTAAGGTTAGGCACAAGGTTAGCAGTGTGGTTAAGGTTAGGCACAAGGTTAGCAGTGTGGTTAAGGTTAGGCACAAGGTTAGCAGTGTGGTTAAGGTTAGGCACAAGGTTAGCAGTGTGGTTAAGGTTAGGCACAAGGTTAGCAGTGTGGTTAAGGTTAGGCACAAGGTTAGCAGTGTGGTTAGGGTTAGGTTTAAAGTCATATTTTAAGAAGATCATTTGAAGAAATATGCAGAGTTTAGTTATTTGTGGCTGTGGTAGCTAGTGATGAGCTGGAAGGAGAGAACAATGAGGATTGTGGGTAAACAGGACAAGGAGAAACACAGCAGGAGAACATCAGCAGAAATTAATATGGAGTAAAAGCACATCAGGTAGGTGGTGTTAGGTAGTGCTAAGTAGTGTTAGGTGGTGTTAGGTAGTGCTAAGTAGTGTTAGGTGGTGTTAGGTAGTGCTAAGTAGTGTTAGGTGGTGTTAGGTGGTGTTAGGTAGTGCTAAGTAGTGTTAGGTGGTGTTAGGTGTAGGCAGTGTTAGGTGTAGGTGGTGTTAGGTAGTGTTAGGTGTAGGCAGTGTTAGGTGTAGGTGGTGTGAGGTAGGTGGTGTTAGGTGTCTGTGGTGTTAGGTGGTGTGAGGTGTAGGTGGTGTTAGGTAGTGTGAGGTGTAGGTGGTGTGAGGTGTAGGTGGTGTTAGGTGGTGTGAGGTGTAGGTGGTGTGAGGTGTAGGTGGCATGCGGTGTAGGTGGTGTGAGGTGGTGTTAGGTTGCGTGAGGTGTAGGTAATGTGAGGTGTAGGTGGTGCGAGGTGGTATGAGGTGTAGGTGGTGCGAGGTGGTATGAGGTGTAGGTGGTGTAGGTGGTGTTAGGTGTAGGTGGCATGCGGTGTAGGTGGTGTGAGGTGGTGTTAGGTGGTGTGAGGTGTAGGTGGTTCGAGGTGGTGTGAGGTGTAGGTGGTGCGAGGTGGTATGAGGTGTAGGTGGTGTGGGTGGTGTTAGGTGTAGGTGGTGTGAGGTGGTATGAGGTGTAGGTGGTTTGAGCTGTAGGTGGTGTGAGGTGTAGGTAGTGTTAGGTAGTGTGTTAGTTGGTGTGAGGTGGTGTGAGGTGTAGGTAGTGTTAGGTGGTGTGTTAGGTGGTGTGAGGTGTAGGTAGTGTTAGGTGGTGTGAGGTGTAGGTAGTGTTAGGTAGTGTGAGGTAGTGTGAGGTGTAGGTGGTGTTAGGTAGTGTTAGGTAGTGTGTTAGGTGGTGTGAGGTGGTGCATTCCTACAGTACCACCATACAGACACACAGGTTACACACACACTGACGCACACACAAAGTTCCTATACACACAGAGATGCACAACATTTCCACTCACCATCATATAGACCGATCAATTGTTTTTAAAGACTTGCACATCATATGACACACACACACATGCACAGGCCCAGCGCCTCTGCCCTGGATCTCCCAGCAGGCCTGATTGTCAGGGTAACCCTGCTTATGTAACAACTTCAGAGCAGACAAAGGGAGAGAGAGAGTGTGTGTGTGTGTGTGTGTGTGTGTGTGTGTGTGTGTGTGTGTGTGTGTGTGTGTGTGTGTGTGTGTGTGTGTGTGTGTGTGTGTGTGTGTGTTTTCATATGCATATGTGTGTAAGAGATAGGCCTATATATAGAGAGCTACGGAGCTAGAGAGAGAAAGAATAAGCAATGTAGGTTAGATAAAAACTACTGTACTGTGATATACTGTACTGTATTATACTGTACTGTAATGTAATGTACTGTAATATACTGTGATATACCGTACTGTATTATACTGTACTGTAATATACTGTACAGTATAATGTAATGTAATGTATTGTAATATACTGTGAAATACTGTACTGTGAAATACTGTACTGTATTATACTCTACTGTAATGTAATGTACTGTAATATACTGTACAGTATAATGTAATGTAATGTATTGTAATATACTGTATTATACTGTACTGTAATATACTGTACCAGTCAGAAGTTTGGACAAACCTACTCATTCCAGGGTTTTTCTTTATTTTGTACTATGTTCTACATTGTAGAATAATAGTGAAGACATCAACACTATGAAATAAACACACATGGAATCATGCAGTATTACAGATAGTCCTGAATGAATCGTGAATAACGATGAGAGAGAAAGTTACAGATGTACAAATGTCATTCACCCAAGACATGTTAACCTCTCACCATTACAATAACATGGAAGGTTAGCATTTTTTTTTTATATTTGTTTCTAATTTTCTCACTCATTATTATTCACGATTCATTCAGGACTATCTGTAATCATGGTAGCATCCACATTTAATACAGAAGTGTTTAGAAATACACACACACACTTGACCAAAAGTGTGTGGACACCTTCTCGTCGAACATCTCATTCCAAAATCATGGACATTAACATAGAGTTGGTCCACCCCTTTGCTGCTATAACAGCCTCCACTCTTCTGGGAAGGCTTTCCACTAGATGTTGGAACATTGCTGCTATAACAGCCTCCACTCTTCTGGGAAGGCTTTCCACTAGATGTTGGAACATTGCTGCTATAACAGCCTCCACTCTTCTGGGAAGGCTTTCCACTAGATGTTGGAACATTGCTGCTATAACAGCCTCCACTCTTCTGGGAAGGCTTTCCACTAGATGTTGGAACATTGCTGCTATAACAGCCTCCACTCTTCTGGGAAGGCTTTCCACTAGATGTTGGAACATTGCTGCTATAACAGCCTCCACTCTTCTGGGAAGGCTTTCCACTAGATGTTGGAACATTGCTGCTATAACAGCCTCCACTCTTCTGGGAAGGCTTTCCACTAGATGTTGGAACATTTCTGCTTCCATTCAGCCACAAGAGCATTAGTGAGGTCGGGCACTGATGTTGGGCGATTACTAGGCCTGACTCACAGTCGGCGTTCCAATTCATCCCAAAGGTGGTCGATGGGGTTGAGGTCAGGGCTCTGTGCAGGCCAGTCAAGTTCTTCCATACCGATCTGGACAAACCATTTATGTTTGGACCTGGCTTTGTGCACGGGGGCATTGTCATGCTGATACAGGAAAGGGCCTTCCCCAAACTGTTGCTACAAAGTTGGTTGAAGAGAATCATCTAGAATGTCCTTGTATGCTGTAGCGTTAAGATTTCCCTTCACTGAAACTAAGGGGCCTAGTCCGAACCATGAAAAACAGCCCAAGATGATAATTCCTCCTCCCCCAAACTTTGCAGTTGGAACTGTGCATTCCGGCAGGTAGCATTCTCCTGGCATCCCCCAAACCCAGATTTGTCCGTCGGACTGCCAGATGGTGAAGCGTGATTCATCACTCCAGAGAATGCATTTCCACTGCTCCAGAGTCCAATTTCGGCGAGCTTTACACCATTCCAGCCGACGCTTCACATTGCGCATGGTGATCTTAGGTTTGTGTGCAGCTGCTCAGCCATGGAAATCAATTTCATGAACATTTCATTGTGCTAACATTGCTTCCAGACGCAGTTTGGAACTCAGTATATAGTGTTGCAACTAAGGACAGGCGATTTTTACGCGCTATGTGCTTCAGCTGTCTCGTTCTATGAGCTTATGTGGCCTACCACTTCTCAGCTGAGCCGTGGTTGCTCCTAGAGGTTTCCACTTCACAATAACCACATTTACAGTTGACAGGGGCAGCTCTAGCAGTGCAGAGATGTGACGAACTGACTTGTTGGAAAGGAGGCCGTGCCCGGTGCCATGAGTCACTGAGCTCTTCAGTAAGGCCATTCTGCTGCCAATGTTTGTCTATGGAGATTGCATGGCAATGTGCTCAATTTTATGCAACTGTCAGCAGTGGGTGTGGCTGAAATAGCTGAATCTACTAATTTGAAGGGGTGTTCACATACTGCTGTATATACAGTGTATTTCTATGTTTGTATCTCTTTCTCCCTCTCTCTCCCACTCTCTCACCCATCTGTTCATTGTGACACCTCTCTGTGTTTCCACCATCAGAGCCATTAGCAGCTCTAATGTGTCACCATTGCCAGGGCTTAGCACCTCATGTCAACTAATTTCTACTGCACCCAGCACATATTTCATATTAATCCTCCATCTCTTCTCTTCTACTCCAACTGTACATGACATTTCTTTAGCTACAGAACAGTAATATATATAAAAAAAAATGCATTACTTTGCTAACAGTCGACACAGTCCACAGATCTATAGATACTGAGTATGGTGAATGTATTAAATGAATATATTCAGATATTGGTGAATTTGAGGCTGTTTGATCTGCTGTCATTCTGTACTGATGAATTGACCCCGAGAATGAAGAACTACACCAAAACACAGGGAGTATTTTGTATCCATGGTAATGCTGTGACATGGAGAAAGACATTTCATAGTAACTAGTGGCTCTTTAGATCGAGTAGTGTTTTTTGTTGTTGTCCTGTCCATTGGTGCATAATGGTCACATCCTGCACATTCAAAAGGGAGATCACGCTACACGCTAGTACCTGCTACATATCTTCCACAACAGCACAGTGTTTTTGATCTAATTACCCATAATTCAGTTCAGTTCGTGCTATAAATTCTCAGACAACACAAAGATTCCTTGATGCCCTTCCAGGCTCCCTCTGCCTACCCAAGGACGTCAGAGGACAAAAATCAGTTAACCACCTAACTGAGGGACTCAATTTAACCTTGCGCAATACCCTAGATGCAGTTGCACCCCTAAAAACTAAAAACATTTGTCATAAGAAACTAGCTCCCTGGTATACAGAAAATACCCGCGCTCTGAAGCAAGCTTCCAGAAAATTGGAACGGAAATGGCGCCACACCAAACTGGAAGTCTTCTGACTAGCTTGGAAAGACAGTACTGTGCAGTATCGAGCTGCTCGATCAAACTATTTTTCCAACTTAATTGAGGAAAATAAGAACAATCCGAAATGTATTTTTGATACTGTCGCAAAGCTATCTAAAAAGCAGCATTCCCCAAGTGAGGATGGCTTTCACTTCAGCAGTAATAAATTCATGAACTTCTTTGAGGAAAAGATCATGATCATTAGAAATCAAATTACGGACTTTAAATCTGCGTATTCCTGCAAAGCTCAGTTGTCCTGAGTCTGCACAACTCTGCCAGGACCTAGGATCAAGAGAGACACTCAAGTGTTTTAGTACTATATCTCTTGACACAATGATGAAAATAATCATGGCCTCTAAACATTCAAGCTGCATACTGGACCCTATTCCAACTAAACTACTGAAAGAGATGCTTCCTGTGCTTGGCCGTCCTATGTTGAACATAATAAACGGCTCTCTATCCACCGGATGTGTACCAAACTCACTAAAAGTGGCAGTAATAAAGCCTCTCTTGAAAAAGCCAAACCTTAACCCAGAAAATATAAAAAACTATCGGCCTACATCAAATCTTCCATTCCTCTCTAAAATCTTAGAAAAAGCTGTTGCGCAGCAACTCACTGCCTTCCTGAAGACAAACAATGTGTATGAAATGCTTCAGTCTGGTTTTAGACCCCATCATAGCACTGAGACTGCAGTTGTGAAGGTGGTAAATGACCTTTTAATGGCGTCAGACCGAGGCTCTGCATCTGTCCTCATGCTCCTAGACCTTTGTGCTGCTTTTGATACCATCGATTACCACATTCTTTTGGAGAGATTGGAAACCCAAATTGGTCTACATGGACAAGTTCTGGCCTGGTTTAGATCTTATCTGTCGGAAAGATATCAGTTTGTTTCTGTGAATGGTTTGTCCTCTGACAAATCAACTGTACATTTCGGTGTTCCTCAAGGTTCCGTTTTAGGACCACTAATGTTTTCACTATATATTTTACCTCTTGGGGATGTCATTCGAAAACATAATGTTAACTTTCACTGCTATGCGGATGACACACAGCTGTACATTTCAATGAAGCATGGTGAAGCCCCAAAATTGACCTCGCTAGAAGCCTGTGTTTCAGACATAAGGAAGTGGATGGCTGCAAACTTTCTACTTTTAAACTCGGACAAAACATAGATGCTTGTTCTAGGTCCCAAGAAACAAAGAGATCTTCTGTTGAATCTGACAATTAATCTTGATGGTTGTACAGTCGTCTCAAATAATTCTGTGGAGGACCTCGGCGTTACTCTGGACCCTGATCTCTCTTTTGACGAACATATCAAGACTGTTTCAAGGACAGCTTTTTTCCATCTACATAACATTGCAAAAATCTGAAACTTTCTGTCCAAAAATTATGCAGAAAAATGTATCCATGCTTTTGTTCCTTCCAGGTTAGACTACTGCAATGCTCTTTCCAGCTACCCGGATAAAGCACTAAATAAACTTCAGTTAGTGCTAAATACGGCTGTTAGAATCCTGACAATTTTTTTTATCATATTACTCCAGTGCTAGCCTCCCTACACTGGCTTCCTGTTAAGGCAAGGGCTGATTTCAAGGTTTTACTGCTAACCTACAAAGCAATACATGGGCTTGCTCCTACCAATCTTTCTGATTTGGTCCTGCCGTATATACCTACACGTACGCTACGGTCACAAGACGCAGGCCTCCTAATTGTCCCTAGAATTTCTAAATAAACAGCTGGAGGCAGGGCTTTCTCCTATAGAGCTTCATATTTATGGAATGGTCTGCATACCCATGTGAGAGACGCAGACTATGTGTCGACATAAGTCTTTACTGAAGACTCATCTCTTCAGTGGGTCATATGATTGAGTGTAGTCTGGCCCAGGAGTGGGAAGGTGAACGGAAAGGCTCTGGAGCAACGAACCGCCCTTGCTGTCTCTGCCTGGCCGGTTCCCCTCTTTCCACTGGGATTCTCTGCCTCTAACCCTATTACAGGGGCTGAGTCACTGGCTTACTGGGGCTCTTTCATACCGTCCCTAGGAGGGGTGCGTCAATTGAGTGGGTTGAGTCACTAACTTGATCTTCCTGTCTGGGGGTATCATCGGATGGGGCCATAGTGTCTCCTGACCCCTCCTGTCTCAGCCTCCAGTATTTATGTTGCAGTAGTTTATGTGTCGGGGGGCTAGGGTCAGTTTGTTATATCTGGAGTACTTCTCCTGTCTTGTCCGGTGTTCTGTGTGAATTTAAGTATGCGCTCTCTAATTCTCTCTTTCTTTTTCTCTCTCGGAGGACCTGAGCCCTAGGACCATGCCTCAGGACTACCTGGCATGATGACTCCTTGCTGTCCCCAGTCCACCTGGCCGTGCTGCTGCTCCAGTTTCAACTGTTCTGCCTGGGGCTATGGAATCCTGACCTGTTCACCGGACGTGCTACCTGTCCCAAACCTGCTGTTTTCAACTCTCTAGAGACAGCAGGAGTGGTAGAGATACTCTTCATGATCGGCTATGAAAAGCCAAGTGACATTTACTCCTGAGGTACTGACTTGCTGCACCCTCGACAACTACAGTGATTGTTATTAGTTGACCATGCTGGTCATTTATGAACATTTTAACATCTTGGCCATGTTCTGTTATGATCTCCACCCGGCACAGCCAGAAGAGGACTGGCCAGCCCACATAGCCTAGTTCCTCTCTAGGTTTCTTCCTAGGTTTTGGCCTTTCTAAGGAGTTTTTCTTAGCCACCGTGCTTCTACACCTGCATTGCTTGCTGTTTGGGGTTTTAGGCTGGGTTTCTGTACAGCACTTTGAGATATCAGCTGATGTACGAAGGGCTATATAAATACGTTTGATTTGATTTTTATTTGATTTGACGGGCGGGGAAGGAGAGGACAGGGCAGGGAAGGAGAGGACAGGGCAGGACAGAAGAGGGACAGGGCAGGACAGGAGAGGACATGGCAGGAGAGAAGAGGACATAAGAGGACAGGGGTACAGAGGCAGCAACACCTGTTATAATACTACTACAGTATAACTCTACTGTTCTAATACTACTACAGTATAACTCTACTGTTCTAATACTATAATATAACTCTACTGTTCTAATACTACTACAGTATAACTCTACTGTTCTACTACTACAGTATAACTCTACTGTTTTAATACTACTACAGTATAACTCTACTGTTCTAATACTACTACATTATAACTCTACTGTTCTAATACTGCACTATAACTCTACTAGTACTACTACTACTGCTAAGGTACACTACTGATGATGCGCTCCCCAAATTTCACCAGGCTCACTGTTCATGAACTCTTGGAAGTGCTTGCACAAAGGATAGCAACATCTGTGTTCTTGGAATCTGAATATCTGGACTTGTCCAGTGACTGCTGAGAAAGATCAGCTGACAACAGGGGAAAGTCCTTGTGGCGGCACGGAGAGACGGCTGACAGGAGGGAATAGACCCCACTGGGACAGTCATGGGGTAGCTTCCCATTTCTGTAGTTTCCCATGCTTTGCAGTATGTTGGAAACATCCGCTTTAGCTACAGAAAGTCAACATACCCCTAGAGTCTGCGAGAGCGGGGGTGGAAGATGACTCATCGGCTGACAACATGGTAACGACTGGACCGGAATTGACTACGAGTAATGAGAGCACAGCACGAGAACACCACAGCAACTGTCACAAGTTCTGCTGCAACAGCGGGCCACAAACAGATGCAGGTATGTGTCTGTGGTTGGAGGAACGTTACATCACACCATGGGTTGAGGATCCACCAGGGGAAGAAGGGGTGTTTGTGTAAAGAGAGACAGAGGATTACTTTGATTGCATTGATTACTTTCTGCGAAAGTGATCAAATCAGTCGAATGAAGCACAGCAACTGGACGCAAACCATAGTTTGCAGTGCATCAGTACCACTATCATGGAGGACGTAAACTCAAGCACCGAAGTAACAACTGAGGTGGAACCAACAACAGGAGTGGAACTCACCCAGCCTCCCAGACCTGCAGTCGAGAGGAGACTACCAGGGCACAGATCGTATGTGAAGTGGCCTGGTGCCAGTGACAAGAAGTTGTGGGAAACAGTGAATACTGACCTTACCTTGATCCTCGAGAAACTTTGAGGTACAGTGGAGAAGAAGTTGGAGAGGATGGGGGACATCATCTATGAGTACGGGGCAGAAAGCTTTGGAGTGCAAGAGGCAAAAGGCGGGAGAAAGGTTCCAACTCCACCAGTTTCCAGGAGGCAACAAGAAATCAAGCGCCTCGTTCAAGAAAGGAGACAGCTTAAGAAACAGTGGAAGAAGGCCTCAGAAGTGGAAAAGGAGGGCATAGAGGCATCTATGCATCTAGGTATCTCTTGCCAAACAGGGACAGTGGACTCGATGGGACTGTGTGGAGAAGAGGAAGATCAGCTGGAAGAATCTGTGGGCCATGGAAGCGAGGAGGTTGAGCTTTTCCATCAGAGCAACATATGACGTCCTTCCAACACCAGTTAATCTTCACCAATGGTATGAGCGAGACCAGCTGCGCTTGGCCCGCGACTGGAAAATGCTAGCTGACATTGGCCGGCAACTTGTGTTTCCTCCAGAGATCGCAACCACCACCCTAAGACCTGACATGGTGCTCTGGTCCCGTTCACTCAAGAAGGTCTTCATCATTGAGCTCACAGTACCCTGGGAGGACTCAGTCGATGAGGCTTATGCCGATCGAGCTGCCGAAGCATGGCATCATGGCTGGAACACAGAAGTCCGACCAGTGGAGGTGAGCTGCAGAGGTTTTGTGGCAACATCTACAACCGGACTGCTTAGAGACCTGGGAATTAAGGACCAGAGCCAGCGTTCGGCAATCAAAGCTGTATCGGAGGCGGCAGAAGGCAGCAGTCAGTGGCTCTGGATGAAGAGGAAAGACCCCAGCTGGGCCCCGAAGTGAGAGGGCCAGGAGGTATGCGATCAACAATGCTTGACTCAGGGAGGAGGACGCCCCTGCCATGCATAGTCCCATGGGATGTTGGCTATCAACAACAAGGCAACTCCTATGACTAATTGGGAATGGGACGCAAGCGTAGGATTGATCACCCTGTCGCTGGCCGCCTTTGGGGAGGGTGTATAGCGTGAAAGTCCGAAACACCCTAGGAACCAAAGGTATACTACTGACGATGCGCTCCCCAAATTTCACCAGGCTCACTGTTCATGAACTCTTGGAAGTGCTTGCACAAAGGATAGTAACATCTCATCCTGTGTTCTTGGAATCTACAGTATAAAATGGCGCCGGAGAAGATGGCAGACATTTTACGTGCCCACAGCCGATTGTGTTTTTTTGTTTGCTTATTTGCATTGTTTGTAATTTATTGTTTTACCTATTTTGTACATAATGTTGCCTCTACCGTCTCTTATGACCAAAAATAACTTCTAGACATCAGGACTGCGATTACTCACCACGGACTAGCAGAATCCTTTTTCCTTTCACGACTCTGACGAGCCCGATGCTGAGGATACGCTGCTTCCTCGGGAGCAGGCCCTGATCCCCGTGATCTGCGTGAAGAGGAGGCGACCAAAGAGGAGCCAAAAGTCTGTCTGCCTTCTGAGAATTTGCAAGCGAATGAATTAACCCCCACTATCCTTCATTCTGCTAGCAAACATGCAATGTTTGGACAATAAAATCGACGAGTTACACTGAAGATTAAACTACCAATGGGACATTAAAAACTGTAACATCTTATGATTCACGGAGTCATAGCTGAACGACGACAACATCAACACACAGCTGGCTGGTTATATGATGTACCGGCAGGATAGAACAGAGGCGTCTGGTAAGACAAGGGGCGGCAGACTATGTATTTCTGTAAACAGCTGGTTTCTTTGTAGCTGTTTGTAAACAATCTGTATTCTTTGTAGCTGTTTACATACTACCACAGTCAGAGGCTGGCACTAAGATAGCATCGAATGAGCTGTATTCCACCATAAACAAACAAGAAAACGCTCACCCAGAGGCGGCTCCTAGTAGCCGGGGACTTAAATGCAGGGGAACTTAAATCAGTTTGACCAAATTTCTATCAGCATCCAGAGGAAAAATACTCCACACAAAGAGACACGTACGAAGCTCTCCCTCGCCCTACATTTGGGGAATATGACAATAATTCTATCATCCTTACAAGCAAAAGTTCAAGCAGGAAGCACCAGTGACGAGATCAATAAAAAAGTTGTCAGATGAAACAGATGCTAAGCTACAGGACTGTTTTGCTAGCACAGACTAGAATATGTTCTGGGATTCATCCAATGGAATTGAGGAGTACATGACATCAGTCATTGGCTTCATCAATAAGTGCATCGATGGCGTCGTCTCCATAGTGACCGTACGCACATACCCCAACCAGAAGCCATGGATTACAGGCAGCATCCACACTAAGCTAAAGGCTAGAGCTGCCACTTTCAAGGACCGGGACTCTAACCCGGAAGCTTATAAGAAATCCCGCTATGCCCTCTGACGAACCGTCAAACAGGCAAAGCGTCAATACAGGACTAAGATCGAATCGTGCTACACCAGCTCTGAAGCTCGTCGGATGTGGCAGGGCTTGCAAACCATTACAGACTACAAGGGGAAGCACAGCCGAAAGCTGCCCAGTGACATGACACCCTGTATGTAGTCTCCACATTGAATCTGTACCGTAACCCCCTGTATATAACCGCCACATTGACTCTGTACCGTAACACCCTGTATATAGCCTCCTCACATTGACTCTGTACCGTAACCCCCTGTTTATAGCCTCCACATTGAATCTGTACCGGTACCCCCTGTATATAGTCTCCACATTGACTCTGTACCGGTACCCCCTGTATATAGTCTCCACATTGACTCTGTACCGGTACCCCCTGTATATAGTCTCCACATTGACTCTGTACCGGTACCCCCCTGTATATAGTCTCCACATTGAAAATGTACCGGTACCCCCTGTATATTGTCTCCACATTGAATATGTACCAGTACCCCCTGTATATAGTCTCCACATTGACTCTGTACCAGTTCTCCCTGTATATAGTCTTGCTGTTGTTATTTTACTGTTGCTCTTTAATTACTTGTTACTTTTATTTCTTATTCTTATCTGCATTTTTTGAAACTGCATTGTTGGTTAGGGGCTCGTAAGTAAGCATTTCACTGTAAGGTCTCTACACCTGTTGTATTCAGCATTTCCCTGTCAGGTCTACTACACCTGTTGTATTCAGCATTTCCCTGTAAGGTCTACTAGACCTGTTGTATTCAGCATTTCCCTGTAAGGTCTACTACACCTGTTGTATTCAGCATTTTCCTGTAAGGTCTACTACACCTGTTGTATTCAGCATTTCACTGTAAGGTCTACTACACCTGTTGTATTCGGCGCATGCGACTAATACAATTTGATTTCATATGTGGCCGTTCTACACCTACAGTGGATTCTATGTCTCTCAGGAGCTCAGCTAACTTTCGCCCAAGCCTACTGTTCTACTAATACAGTACAGTATCCAACCCCACTACTCTCCTCCTAGATTTGAACCCTAATGATATATTATAGTATAATATGGAAGACATTTAGTACACAGTATCCTGTCCTCACAGTATCCTGCCCTCACAGTACCATGCCCTCACAGTATCCTGTCCTCACAGTACCCTGCCCTCACAGTATCCTGCCCTCACAGTATCCTGCCCTCACAGTACCCTGTCCTCACATTATCATGTCCTCACAGTATCCTGCCCTCACAGTATCCTGCCCTCACAGTACCCTGTCCTCACATTATCATGTCCTCACAGTATCCTGCCCTCACAGTACCCTGCCCTCACAGTACCCTGCCCTCACAGTACCCTGCCCTCACAGTACCCTGCCCTCACAGTACCATGCCCTCACAGTACCATGCCCTCACAGTATCCTGTCCTCACAGTACCTCTTCATTTCTCTCTCTCCATCCATGTCTGTGTGATGTATCTGTCAGGTTTCAGAGGGCTAGGTCCACTGTAATCACAGCACTAATGGATGCTCTTTAATTATGTCTCTACGCTTTGTACTGGCACAAATCCATGATGGGTCGCACTCCTGGCCATAACTACCGTGTCTAGGAGAGAGAGGAAGAGAGGGGAGAGAGAAAAAATGAGAGATGGAGGGAAGGAGAGACAGTGGGGAGATAGAAAGATGAAATCCGAGAGAGAGAAAGCTGTCACCAGAATGACATTCAGCATTCTAACATCTGGTGTTACTGGACCGCAAAGACACACCGCTTTATCAGACAGTGATGTTTAATGAGCAGCCTCTCTCTCTCTCTCTCTAAAAACCCATGACCTTGCATGTCAGTGTCCCCAGTGTGTTATAAGACCAACATGTTCTGTGACAGCTCAGAAACCTCCGCCCTGCCACTAGAGGAGTGTCAGTCTGTGTGAGGAAACAGCAGAGTGTCAGTCTGTGTGAGGAAACAGCAGCTTGTCAGTCTGTGTGAGGAAACAGCAGAGTGTCAGTCTGTGTGGAAACAGTGGTGTCAGTCTGTGTGGAAACAGTGGTGTCAGTCTGTGTGGAAACAGTGGTGTCAGTCTGTGTGAGGAAACAGCAGAGTGTCAGTCTGTGTGAGGAAACAGCAGAGTGTCAGTCTGTGTGAGGAAACAGCAGCTTGTCAGTCTGTGTGGAAACAGTGGTGTCAGTCTGTGTGAGGAAACAGCAGAGTGTCAGTCTGTGTGAGGAAACAGCAGCTTGTCAGTCTGTGTGAGGAAACAGCAGAGTGTCAGTCTGTGTGGAAACAGTGGTGTCAGTCTGTGTGGAAACAGTGGTGTCAGTCTGTGTGGAAACGGTGGTGTCAGTCTGTGTGAGGAAACAGCAGAGTGTCAGTCTGTGTGAGGAAACAGCAGAGTGTCAGTCTGTGTGAGGAAACAGCAGCTTGTCAGTCTGTGTGGAAACAGTGGTGTCAGTCTGTGTGAGGAAACAGCAGAGTGTCAGTCTGTGTGAGGAAACAGCAGAGTGTCAGTCTGTGTGAGGAAACAGAGGAGTGTCAGTCTGTGTGGAAACAGCAGTGTCAGTCTGTGTGGAAACAGTGAGGTCAGTCTGTGTGAGGAAACAGTGTTGTCAGTCTGTGAGGAAACAGCAGAGTGTCAGTCTGTGTGGAAACAGTGGTGTCAATCTGTGTGGAAACAGTGGTGTAAGTCTGTGTGGAAACAGCGGAGTGTCAGTCTGTATGAGGAAGCAGCAGCGTGTCAGTCTGTGTGGAAACAGTGTTGTCAGTCTGTGTGGAAACAGTGGTGTCAGTCTGTGTGGAAACAGTGGTGTCAGTCTGTGTTGAAACAGTAGTGTCAGTCTGTGCGGAAACAGTGGTATCAGTCTGTGTGGAAACAGTGTTGTCAGTCTGTGTGGAAACAGTAATGTCAGTCTGTGTGGAAACAGTAATGTCAGTCTGTGTGAGGAAACAGCGGAGTGTCAGTCTGTGTGAGGGAGGGAGGGAGGGAGAGAGGGAGAGAGAGGAGTCAAATAGATTGTTTATTTGTTTGCTAATGCATTTCTAAGTGGCCTGGCCTTAAAAGATGAAAGACGACACGAAAGAGAGAGGGAAAGGAGAGAAGAGCGAGAGAGAGAGAAAATAAGCGACCAATTAGTGAGATTAGCCTTAGATCTTGACGCTTCGTTAACCTTACATGCAGTCCTCAGTCTTTATCCACTGAGGCTATTCCTGACCACTACGAATGTACATGTGTTGACTGAGGTGTGTGTGTGTGTGTGTGTGTGTGTGTGTGTGTGTGTGTGTGTGTGTGTGTGTGTGTGTGTGTGTGTGTGTGTGTGTGTGTGTGTGTGTGTTGTGCATGTGTATGCCGAGCAGGTCTGCAGGAGGCTACTCTGTGGCAGTAATATTAGCCTAGAACCAAACACTGACTGAGCAACCTCATTGACATGATAATCAAGAATCAGTATCACACACAGCCATGCCTCTCCAGTCTATGGCTTGGAAGACTTCAAATGGACCACAACAACTCCATTTAATATTACCCTGGAAGGGGATAGAGAGTAGTTATAATATTACCCTGGAAGGATAGACAGTAGTTATAATATTACCCTGGAAGGGGATAGAGAGTAGCTATAATATTACCCTGGAAGGAGAGAGTAGTTATAATATTACCCTGGAAGGGGATAGAGAGTAGCTATAATATTACCCTGGAAGGGGATAGAGAGTAGCTATAATATTACCCTGGAAGAAGAGAGTAGCTATAATATTACCCTGGAAGGAGATAGAGAGTAGTTATAATATTACCCTGGAAGGAGAGAGTAGTTATAATATTACCCTGGAAGGGGATAGAGAGTAGCTATAATATTACCCTGGAAGGGGATAGAGAGTAGCTATAATATTACCCTGGAAGGGGATAGAGAGTAGCTATAACATTACCCTGGAAGGGGATAGAGAGTAGTTATAATATTACCCTGGAAGGGGATAGAGAGTAGCTATAATATTACCATGGAAGGGGAAAGAGAGTAGCTATAATATTACCCTGGAAGGAGAGAGAGAGTAGTTATAATATTACCCTGGAAGGGGATAGAGAGTAGTTATAATATTACCCTGGAAGGGGATAGAGAGTAGTTATAATATTACCCTGGAAGGAGAGAGAGAGAGTAGCTATAATATTACCATTGGAGGATAGAGAGTAGCTATAATATTACCCTGGACAGAGAGAGAGAGTAGCTATAATATTACCCTGGAAGGGGATAGAGAGTAGCTATAATATTACCCTGGAAGGGGATAGAGTAGCTATAATATTACCCTGGAAGGTGATAGAGAGTAATTATAATATTACCCTGGAAGGAGAGAGTAGCTATAATATTACCCTGGAAGGAGAGAGTAGTTATAATATTACCCTGGAAGGGGATAGAGAGTAGCTTTAATATTACCCTGGAAGGAGAGAGAGAGTAGCTATAATATTACCCTGGAAGGGGATAGAGAGTAGCTATAATATTACCCTGGAAGGGGATAGAGAGTAGGTATAATATTACCCTGGAAGGAGAGAGTAGTTATAATATTACCCTGGAAGGAGAGAGTGAGTAGGTATTATATTACCCTGGAAGGGGATAGAGAGTAGTTATAATATTACCCTGGAAGGAGAGAGAGAGTAGCTATAATATTACCCTGGAAGGAGAGAGAGAGTAGCTATAATATTACCCTGGAATGAGAGAGAGAGTAGCTATAATATTACCCTGGCAGGAGAGAGAGTAGTTATAGTATTACCCTGGAACGGGATAGAGAGTAGTTATAATATTACACTGTAAGGAGAGAGAGTAGTTATAATATTACCCTGGAAGGGGACAGAGAGTAGCTATAATATTACCCTTGAAGGAGAGCGAGAGTAGTTATAATATTACCCTGGAAGGGGATAGAGAGTAGTTATAATATTACCCTGGAAGGAGAGAGTAGCTATAGTATTACCCTGGAAGGGGATAGAGAGTAGTTATAATATTACCCTGGAAGGAGATAGAGAGTAGTTATAATATTACACTGTAAGGAGAGAGAGTAGCTATAATATTACCCTGGAATGGGATAGAGAGTAGGTATAATATTACCCTGGAAGGGGATAGAGAGTAGGTATAATATTACCCTGGAAGGGGATAGAGAGTAGTTATAATATTACCCTGGAAGGAGAGAGAGAGTAGCTATAATATTACCCTGGAAGGAGAGAGAGAGTAGCTATAATATTACCCTGGAATGAGAGAGAGAGTAGCTATAATATTACCCTGGCAGGAGAGAGAGTAGTTATAGTATTACCCTGGAACGGGATAGAGAGTAGTTATAATATTACACTGTAAGGAGAGAGAGTAGTTATAATATTACCCTGGAAGGGGACAGAGAGTAGCTATAATATTACCCTTGAAGGAGAGCGAGAGTAGTTATAATATTACCCTGGAAGGGGATAGAGAGTAGTTATAATATTACCCTGGAAGGAGAGAGTAGCTATAGTATTACCCTGGAAGGGGATAGAGAGTAGTTATAATATTACCCTGGAAGGAGATAGAGAGTAGTTATAATATTACACTGTAAGGAGAGAGAGTAGCTATAATATTACCCTGGAATGGGATAGAGAGTAGGTATAATATTACCCTGGAAGGGGATAGAGAGTAGGTATAATATTACCCTGGAAGGAGAGAGTAGTTATAATATTACCCTGGAAGGAGAGAGAGAGTAGGTATTATATTACACTGTAAGGAGAGAGAGTAGCTATAATATTACCCTGGAAGGGGATAGAGAGTAGGTATAATATTACCCTGGAAGGAGAGAGTAGTTATAATATTACCCTGGAAGGAGAGAGAGAGTAGTTATAATATTACCCTGGAAGGGGATAGAGAGTAGGTATAATATTACCCTGGAAGGAGAGAGTTTTTTATAATATTACCCTGGAAGGAGAGAGAGAGTAGTTATAATATTACACTGTAAGGAGAGAGAGTAGCTATAATATTACCCTGGAAGGGGATAGAGAGTAGGTATAATATTACCCTGGAAGGAGAGAGTAGTTATAATATTACCCTGGAAGGAGAGAGAGAGTAGGTATTATATTACCCTGGAAGGAGAGAGGTTATAATATTACCCTGGAAGGAGAGAGAGAGTCATTATAATATTACCCTGGAAGGGGATAGAGAGTAGCTATAATATTACACTGGAAGGAGAGAGTGGTTATAATATTACCCTGGAAAGAGAGAGTAGTTATAATATTACCCTGAAAGGGGATAGAGAGTAGGTATAATATTAACCTGGATGGAGAGAGTAGTTATAATATTACCCTGGAAGGAGAGAGAGAGTAGGTATAATATAACCCTGGAAGGAGAGAGAGAGTAGGTATAATATTACCCTGGAAGGAGAGAGAGAGTAGGTATAATATAACCCTGGAAGGAGAGAGAGAGTAGTTATAATTTTACCCTGGAAGGAGAGAGTAGTTATAATATTACCCTGGAAGGAGAGAGTAGTTATAATTTTACCCTGGAAGGAGAGAGTAGTTATAATTTTACCCTGGAAGGAGAGAGTAGTTATAATATTACCCTGGAAGGGGATAGAGAGTAGTTATAATATTACCCTGGAAGGGGATAGAGAGTAGTTATAATATTACCCTGGAAGGGGATAGAGAGTAGCTATAATATTACCCTGGAAGGGGATAGAGAGTAGGTATAATATTACCCTGGAAGGAGAGAGTAGTTATAATATTACCCTGGAAGGAGAGAGTGAGTAGGTATTATATTACCCTGGAAGGGGATAGAGAGTAGTTATAATATTACCCTGGAAGGAGAGCGAGAGTAGCTATAATATTACCCTGGAAGGAGAGAGAGAGTAGCTATAATATTACCCTGGAATGAGAGAGAGAGTAGCTATAATATTACCCTGGCAGGAGAGAGAGTAGTTATAGTATTACCCTGGAACGGGATAGAGAGTAGTTATAATATTACACTGTAAGGAGAGAGAGTAGTTATAATATTACCCTGGAAGGGGACAGAGAGTAGCTATAATATTACCCTTGAAGGAGAGCGAGAGTAGTTATAATATTACCCTGGAAGGGGATAGAGAGTAGTTATAATATTACCCTGGAAGGAGAGAGTAGCTATAGTATTACCCTGGAAGGGGATAGAGAGTAGTTATAATATTACCCTGGAAGGAGATAGAGAGTAGTTATAATATTACACTGTAAGGAGAGAGAGTAGCTATAATATTACCCTGGAAGGGGATAGAGAGTAGGTATAATATTACCCTGGAAGGGGATAGAGAGTAGGTATAATATTACCCTGGAAGGAGAGAGTAGTTATAATATTACCCTGGAAGGAGAGAGAGAGTAGGTATTATATTACACTGTAAGGAGAGAGAGTAGCTATAATATTACCCTGGAAGGGGATAGAGAGTAGGTATAATATTACCCTGGAAGGAGAGAGTAGTTATAATATTACCCTGGAAGGAGAGAGAGAGTAGTTATAATATTACCCTGGAAGGGGATAGAGAGTAGGTATAATATTACCCTGGAAGGAGAGAGTTTTTTATAATATTACCCTGGAAGGAGAGAGAGAGTAGTTATAATATTACACTGTAAGGAGAGAGAGTAGCTATAATATTACCCTGGAAGGGGATAGAGAGTAGGTATAATATTACCCTGGAAGGAGAGAGTAGTTATAATATTACCCTGGAAGGAGAGAGAGAGTAGGTATTATATTACCCTGGAAGGAGAGAGGTTATAATATTACCCTGGAAGGAGAGAGAGAGTCATTATAATATTACCCTGGAAGGGGATAGAGAGTAGCTATAATATTACACTGGAAGGAGAGAGTGGTTATAATATTACCCTGGAAAGAGAGAGTAGTTATAATATTACCCTGAAAGGGGATAGAGAGTAGGTATAATATTAACCTGGATGGAGAGAGTAGTTATAATATTACCCTGGAAGGAGAGAGAGAGTAGGTATAATATAACCCTGGAAGGAGAGAGAGAGTAGGTATAATATTACCCTAAAAGGAGAGAGAGAGTAGGTATAATATAACCCTGGAAGGAGAGAGAGAGTAGTTATAATTTTACCCTGGAAGGAGAGAGTAGTTATAATATTACCCTGGAAGGAGAGAGTAGTTATAATTTTACCCTGGAAGGAGAGAGTAGTTATAATTTTACCCTGGAAGGAGAGAGTAGTTATAATATTACCCTGGAAGGGGATAGAGAGTAGTTATAATATTACCCTGGAAGGGGATAGAGAGTAGTTATAATATTACCCTGGAAGGGGATAGAGAGTAGCTATAATATCACCCTGGAAGGAGAGAGTAGTTATAATATTACCCTGGAAGGAGAGTGTAGCTATAATATCACCCTGGAAGGAGAGAGTAGTTATAATTTTACCCTGGAAGGAGAGAGTAGTTATAATTTTACCCTGGAAGGAGAGAGTAGTTATAATATTACCCTGGAAGGAGAGAGTAGTTATAATATTACCTTGGAAGGAGAGAGTAGTTATAATTTTACCCTGGAAGGAGAGAGTAGTTATAATATTACCCTGGAAGGAGAGAGTAGTTATAATATTACCCTGGAAGGAGAGAGTAGCTATAATATTACCCTGGAAGGGGATAGAGAGTAGCTATAATATTACCCTGGAAGTAGAGAGAGAGTAGTTATAATATTGCCCTGGAAGGAGAGAGTAGTTATAATATTACCCTGGAAGGAGAGAGTGTAGCTATTTGTCTTTATGAATAAATATCTGCCGTATGTGGTCTGACAGATGAACATACACACACCTTGTTGAATAAACATGTTGCCTTGCAGTGCGCTATATAGGGCTCAGGTCTAAAGTAGTGCACTATATAGGGCTCAGGTCTAAAGTAGTGCACTATATAGGGCTCAGGTCTAAAGTAGTGCACTATATAGGGCTCAGGTCTAAAGTAGTGCACTATATAGGGCTCAGGTCTAAAGTAGTGCACTATATAGGGCTCTGGTCTAAAGTAGTGCACTATATAGGGCTCTGGTCTAAAGTGGTGCAGCCTTATAGGCTCTGGTCTAAAGTGGTGCACTACATAGGGCTCAGGTCTAAAGTGGTGCACTATATAGGGCTCTGGTCTAAAGTAGTGCACTATATAGGGCTCAGGTCTAAAGTAGAGCACTATGTAGGGCTCAGGTCTAAAGTGGTGCAATATATAGGGCTCAGATCTAAAGTAGTGCACTATATAGGGCTCTGGTCTAAAGTGGTGCACTATATAGGGCTCAGGTCTAAAGTGGTGCACTATATAGGGCTCAGGTCTAAAGTGGTGCACTATATAGGGCTCAGGTCTAAAGCGGTGCACTATATAGGGCTCTGGTCTAAAGTGGTGTACTATATAGGGCTCAGGTCTAAAGTGGTGCACTATATAGGGTTCAGGTCTAAAGTGGTGCACTATATAGGGCTCTGGTCTAAAGTGGTGCACTATATAGGGCTCTGGTCTAAAGTGGTGCACTATATAGGTCTCTGGTCTAAAGTGGTGCACTATATAGGGCTCTGGTCTAAAGTGGTGCACTATATAGGGCTCTGGTCTAAAGTGGTTCACTATATAGGGCTCTGGTCTAAAGTGGTGCACTATATAAGGATCTGGTCTAAAGTAGTGCACTATATAGGGCTCTGGTCTAAAGTGGTGCACTATATTCGGTTCTGGTCTAAAGTAGTGCACTATATAGGGCTCAGGTCTAAAGTAGTGATCTGTATAGGAGATAGGGTGCCATTTGGATGCAGTAGCGTAATGTCTACATGGGTGAGCCCTCTATTGATGTATAATTCATACCAACATCTCTACATTGACGAGAATATGAGATTGCACTGCTGTATCTAGAAACGTATTTTCTATTCAAATAAACTGAATGCTGAGTTGTATCCAAAGAACACCATACCTACTGTGAAGCATGGGGGTGGAAACATCATGCTTTGGGGCTGTTTTTCAGCAAAGGGACCAGGACGACTGATCCGTGTAAAGGAAAGAATGAATGGGGTCATGTATCGTGAGATTTTGAGTGAAAACCTCCTTACATCAGCAAGGGCATTGAAGATGAAACGTGGCTGGGTCTTTCAGCATGACAATGACACACCGCCCGGGCAACGAAGGAGTGGCTTTGTAAGAAGCATTTCAAGGTCCTGGAGTGGCCTAGCCAGTCTCCAGATCTCAACCCCATAGAAAATCTTTAGGGGGAGTTGAAAGTCTGTGTTGCCCAGCAACAGCCCCAAAACACCACTGCTCTAGAGGAGATCTGCATGGAGGAATGGGCCAAAATACCAGCAACAGTGTGTGAAAACCTTGTGAAGACTTACAGAAAACGTTTGACCTCTGTCATTGCCAACAAAGGGTATATAACAAAGTATTGAGATAAACTTTTGTTATTGACCAAATACTTATTTTCCACCATAGCAAATAAATTAATAAAAAATCCTACAATGTGATTTTCTGGATTTCTTTCTCATTTTGTCTGTCATAGTTGAAGTGTACCTATGATGAAAATTACAGGCCTCTCTCATCTTTTTAAGTGGGAGAAATTTCACAATTGGTGGCTGACTAAATTATTTTTTGCCCCACTGTATCTATTCCGTCTCTGTGTATATATCTATTCCCTCTGTGTGTATATCTATTCCCTCTGTGTATATATATTCCCTCTATGTGTGTATCTATTCCCTCTGTGTGTATATCTATTCCCTCTGTGTATATATATTCCCTCTATGTGTGTATCTATTCCCTCTGTGTGTATATATATTCCCTCTGTGTATATATATTCCCTCTATGTGTGTATCTATTCCCTCTGTGTGTATATATATTCCCTCTGTGTATATATATTCCCTCTATGTGTGTATCTATTCCCTCTGTGTGTATATATATTCCCTCTATGTATAGGAACGACATAGGGACGACATAGGGAACAGGGTGTAATTTGTTCTGCAAACACAGAGATTGAAGCTGACTGCTGAAGGCATGTTGTCCTGAAGATGCACAGGGCCTTATCTCTCTCTGGCTCAGGGACTTTCAAGGCTAAGCTACAGTGTAAGGCCTACTGTTTCCCTGGCTCTCTCTACTCCACTCTCCAGTCCACACATAGAGCACCAGTACTAATGTTGTCTGGTGCTAGAGGGCTCTAATAGCAACACTCTAGAACACTCCGGAGCACTCTATAGCTACATTCCAGTAGATTCCGGAACACTCTATAATACTCCCCCTCTCACATGTTGTGTTCTGAAGGACATGTGAAGACCGAGAAGGTGAGAAATATAATAACAGAAAGAGGAGGTAGATGACACAGTGTTATGAATGCATGCTTAGTGTAACTATCTTACCGTACAAGATTCTGGACAGCATATTAAAAAAGGTAGATAAGAACCATGCATGATACAATGTCTTTATTGTACGATCATGACATGGTATTCTGGTGACTGTTCACACCTGCTCACTATATGGCTCACAACCAAACATGCTAGACTTTTCAAACCAGCTTTAGATCACCATCCGGGATAGCTTCATCGTATTTAAGTGACACTATTACATCAACAGTGTTTTTTTAGTTTTTTTCCCCTTTATTTAACCAGGTAGGCCAGGTGAGAACACCTTTATTTAACCAGGTAGGCCAGGTGAGAACACCTTTATTTAACCAGGTAGGCCAGGTGAGAACACCTTTATTTAACCAGGTAGGCCAGTTGAGAACAAGTTTTAATTTACAACTGTGACCTGGCCAAGATAAAGCAAAGCAGTGTGACAAAAACAACAACAGAGTTACACATGGAATAAACAAACATACAGTCAATAACATTATAGAAAATCTGTATACAGTGTGTGCAAATGGAGTAAGGAGGTAAGGCAATAAATAGGCCAATAGTAGCAAAGTAATTACTGATGACCGCTGAGCCTCATCGTTAACCAGAGAGGTTATGGGGTCATAGCATGAACACTACCTTCTGAAAGTCCCTCAATGTGCTTCTGCACCTTGCAGCTAATGGCTTGCTGTGGCGTTTTACACTACGATGTGGATGTGCAGTCACTCACTGACGAGACCAAACCCACACTCATACCACCGCCTCCTTAACTCCAGACTCAGTTTGGATTGGTCGGAAAAACATTCCAGGCACTGTGACAACACTATAGAGGATTCCACCGCCGTCATCCAAAAATAGACAGATCTAGAAGAGAGAGGCAGCACATAAAGATTTTAACGTGTGTGTGTGTGCGTGCGAGCGAGCGCCAGACTGAGAATATTTTGAGAGCTTCCGACATCGAAGCCATTTCAAATATTTATGACTTACTCACTTTATATAAAGGTTATGATTCATTGACTTGATTCATACTTAATAGACTCACTCACCTCACTTTACATAACAAGGGTTGAGTGGATTCATACTTAATTGTGAGAAAAAAAATTCAAATCTATTTCACACATCACACACACAAGACAACTCCATCCAACAAGATCTCACAGTCTCGGCAAAATGAGATGTTCAGCCACGTTCTCCTGCTGCTCTGTATCGTTCCATTTCTCCAAACGTCAACTTTCAAAGTTAAAGGTTAAGTTTAGGCACTCATTCCAAATGGTTAAGGGTTTGGGATAGGGTTGAAACCAGAAATAAAAACCAGTGTCCACAACTGGGATCAAACACCCAACCTTCTGATCCAGAGTCAAGGGATTACCCAAGCCTACTTGATGCTAATAGCGCTCACTTTGCCCCTATTGGCTGGTTTTGAAGGCATTTCCTGACGTCATCAGGACATGGATAGTTGTACCATTTGTGGGCGACGAAATTGGACATCTTGCTGTTTGAGCATCAGAGAGGGCAATGGGAGAAAAATACAGAGACTGACTGTATTCAATGGGAGAAAAATACAGAGACTGTTGACTGTATTCAATGGGAGAAAAATACAGAGACTGTTGACTGTATTCAATGGGAGAAAAATACAGAGACTTCGTTTTCTCTGTTTCGATGGAAACCAGTGATCCCTGTTTGCAATCTACCTGGCCTGGCTATCACTCAACAACAACTATGTTAATTAATATCTGGTGTCTGACTGATACTAGGTTACTACAGTATATTCAGGTCTAATTAGTAATGTCTGGTGTCTGACTGATACTAGGTTACTACAGTATATTCAGGTCTAATTAGTAGTATCTGGTGTCTGACTGATACTAGGTTACTACAGTATATTCAGGTCTAATTAGTAATGTCTGGTGTCTGACTGATACTAGGTTACTACAGTATATTCAGGTCTAATTAGTAGTATCTGGTGTCTGACTGATACTAGGTTACTTCAGTATATTCAGGTCTAATTAGTAATGTCTGGTGTCTGACTGATACTAGGTTACTACAGTATATTCAGGTCTAATTAGTAATGTCTGGTGTCTGACTGATACTAGGTTACTACAGTATATTCAGGTCTAATTAGTAATGTCTGGTGTCTGACTGATACTAGGTTACTACAGTATATTCAGGTCTAATTAGTAATGTCTGGTGTCTGACTGATACTAGGTTACTACGGTATACAGTTACATTTATAGGCCTGTGGTCCCTTCGGTAAAAACATGAACATTTGAAAGGATTTACTTGTGAAATATTTTATAGTCTTTTAACACTTATCAGTTACAACAATAATAATAATAATAATAATAATAATAATAATAATCAATGAGAGCGTACACAACTACTGAAATATGTTACCCTAGTTAGTTACTAAAACAAGTCATAAAAGGATGTACAATGCAAGATAAATAACCCATTTGAATTGACAGACGACATTTTCCTTTTGTCTGCTGTATAACAAGAAGAATATGCTGACACACACCCAAAAACTGTTTTGTAGAGGTTCTGATTAACGGAGATTAAGCTATGAAAAGAAAGTCACACACTAATTATGTTCCCAAACATTTAGTAGGTACAGCAACCGTAGGTATACAGTACACCCTGTATGACAAACATGCTTCCCCCCATTGCTGTTTGGTCTACGTTTGACTTGTGACATCGACACTGAAGCTGACATTGACGACTCAATGCTCCTGTCAACACTGTGATATCACACTCTAAGAACGCGCCATCACACTCTAAGAACGCGCCATCACACTCTAAGAACGCGCCATCACACTCTAAGAACGCGTCATCACACTCTAAGAACGCGTCATCACACTCTAAGAACGCGTCATCACACTCTAAGAACGCGTCATCACACTCCAAGAACGCGCCATCACACTCCAAGAACGCGCCATCACACTCCAAGAACGCGCCATCACACTCCAAGAACGCGCCATCACACTCCAAGAACGCGCCATCACACTCCAAGAACGCGCCATCACACTCTAAGAACGCGTCATCACACTCTAAGAACGCGTCATCACACTCTAAGAACGCGTCATCACACTCCAAGAACGCGCCATCACACTCCAAGAACGCGCCATCACACTCCAAGAACGCGCCATCACACTCCAAGAACGCGCCATCACACTCCAAGAACGCGCCATCACACTCCAAGAACGCGCCATCACACTCCAAGAACGCGCCATCACACTCCTAGAACGCGCCATCACACTCCTAGAATGCGCCATCACACTCCAAGAATGCGCCATCACACTCTAAGAACACGCCATCACACTCTAAGAATGTGCCATCATACTCTAAGAATGTGCCATCATACTTTAAGAATGTGCCATCATACTCTAAAAATGTGTTATCATACTCTAGCGATATCCGATAAAAGATTGATCATCCGTCAGGTATTCAGAATGTCTTCTTCACATCTTCACTCACATTAAAATCACTCCGTCTACCGAACAGTCAAGGCAGTTTCTTTAACAAGAGTTTCTCTTTGTCAGGGAGAATATTCTGTACTTTACAAGTCATATAGTTTACAAGTCATATTACTAGTTGATCCATTGATTATTACTGGTACATGTTTAGCCTTTTCAGATAATTAGTGTTTCTTGGTATTGGAGATGATTCTCAAGCTTTATTTGACCTACTGAGGTACTGTTGGTTGAAGTTGTGAGGTTGTTGTTGATATGCAGACTTGCCCTGAGGGTATACCTGAAAATTACCCCATACCACTTAACCCCTCTTAACCATTCACTCACTTTCTTCTGTTACTGTGGTTATAGTTGCTGTGGGTACAATTACTGTTCAGTCCTACTACAGTCAATTCCTAAAATACAACTGGTGTGACTGTACTGACGACGTGCACTAACCAGTGATTTTGCACTTATAAGAGGTGCACTTATCAGGAATCAACTGTACTACAACATTCCCTCAAAAATATGCACAATACCCATGTCTTATCCTATACGGTTGTTTAGCTGCTAGAGTTTTGGGAGAATGTCGTCCTTTGTCTGGTAATGGCGTACACCTGTCTCCTTCTCCTGGGTGTACACATTACAGTCAATGAAAGCTACCAAATATCAAAGAGCTTAAAAGTGGAATACTGAACTGAATAGAAGAGTTTGGGATAGATAGATAGAGTAAAAACACACTCCAATGAGAAAAGGGATTGTCCTTCATTAATGTAAACCAGTTCCAGAAGAGGGCTAAGAGCCAAAATGCTGTGGGCATTCAATAACAAGAGAGGCGGTATAAAAACCAAGATGAGAGGAGGAGGAAGAGTACGAGGATGGGTAGGAGAGGTTCTGTGGACATTGTGATGTAACACATCTCCTCTGGTCTTCCAGGCATGGGCCATGGACGATTAGAATTCTCAACACTCCTTCGAACAATCAAATAACACACTTCAACCACCCTATTCCCCAGGGCCTGCATAGGGCTTTGGTCAAAAGTAGTGCACTACATAGAGGATAGGGTGCCATTTCCGACAAACCCTCACCCTGTACTAAAACCACTCTGTACTAAAACCACTTATTTCTCTTTCTTGCAGTCAAACACACAACTTGATCTTTTCTCGCATTTTTTCCCCTTGTTTGTTAGCTTTGACTCTCGGACAAGACCCAGCGTTGTTTTTCTAGCCTTAAGGATCCCCTCTAGATTGCAAATACCTGGGTTGTCCTAAAGAATATATACATGAACAGCTCGAGAGGATATTGATGGTCCATATAGATCTTCTTTTACCTTATAAGGAGTTCACTGTGCTTTTTTGTGAGACAAGGTGGCATCATGTAAGCTGGTTGTCTTCACAAGCAGAGACTTAACAAAAGGTGAGGCGTTATCTTTACAAGAAAAAGATAATAATTTTTTTATTTTACCTTTATTCAACTAGGCAAGTCAGTTAAGAACAAGTTCTTATTTTCAATGACGGCCTAGGAACAGTGGGTTAACTGGTCTAGGAACAGTGGGTTAACTGCTTGTTCAGGGGCAGAATGACAGATATTTACCGTGTCAGCTCGGGGATTCGATCTTGCAACCTTTCAGTTACTAGTCCAACGCTCTAACCACTAGGCAACCTGCCTCTAACCACTAGGCTACCTGCCTCTAACCACTAGGCTACCTGCCTCTAACCACTAGGCTACCTGCCTCTAACCACTAGGCAACCTGCCTCTAACCACTAGGCAACCTGCCTCTAACCACTAGGCAACCTGCCTCTAACCACTAGGCAACCTGCCTCTAACCACTAGGCAACCTGCCTCTAACCACTAGGCTACCTGCCTCTAACCACTAGGCTACCTGCCTCTAACCACTAGGCTACCTGCCTCTAACCACTAGGCTACCTGCCTCTAACCACTAGGCTACCTGCCTCTAACCACTAGGCTACCTGCCTCTAACCACTAGGCAACCTGCCTCTAACCACTAGGCAACCTGCCTCTAACCACTAGGCAACCTGCCTCTAACCACTAGGCAACCTGCCGCCTCTACACTCTAACCACTAGGCAACCTGCCTCTAACCACTAGGCAACCTGCCGCCTCTACACTCTAACTAGGCAACCTGCCGCCACTAGGCAACCTGCCGCCTCTACACTCTAACCACTAGGCAACCTGCCGCCTCTACACTCTAACCACTAGGCAACCTTCCGCCTCTACACTCTAACCACTAGGCTACCTGCCTCTAACCACTAGGCAACCTGCCACCCCATTTGAATGAGGGTAGAGGCTGGATGCTGGGGACCACTAGGGGGACCGGGGACCAGGGCTGATGATGACCTCACTCACGGTAGAACACGTGCACGGCCCCTTTCCCAACAGTTTGGTCTCAGACATATAAGGAAAATAAGAAGAGGGGATGGAGGAAATGAAAGACTTTCTTTTGGGGGCCCGGCTGGTTACTCTCTCGCTCTCTCTCTCTCTCTCCTTCCTCTAGGCTGCTTAGATGTCACATTATTTGGCCATTTTAGTTCAGAGGAGTAGGAGGGTCTGCTGGAGAGATTCAGAACAAAATAGTACTTCAATCTAGGCCCTTTTCCGATTGGCCCCTCCAGCCTGCTAAAGGTACAGACCAGGCAGGACCTGAACTGGACTAAACAAGCTCTTTTACACACAGCATTGTGCTTCACCAAGGCAGATACTATATACAAGAGGAAGGACAGTACATGGAGGGTGGGGGGAGCAGTCTCTGTAGGATGGTTAGGGGGGCTGTGGTCAGGTCTCTGAGGCTTGGTGCTGGGGCAATGGTTGGGTTATAGCTGGATCAGGAGAGGGGACCGCAGAGGTGGTAAGGATTACAGCTGATGGGTGAGAGAAAAATATGGAGAGAGGGGACGGCTGGTTGGAGGCAGGGGGGCTTGACGCATGGGGCCAGGGCCCATGGAGATTGGGGCCAGGGGTGCTTGAAGCAGGAATCCAGGGCTGGGGGCTAGGGAGCACTAAGGGGGCCAAAGAGCCAGGGGGTAGGGGCTGGAGGCTGGGGTCCAGGAGGCAAGGGAATAATTGATGGATCCAGGGATGCAAGGGGGCCCAGGGCTGGATACAGGGAGACGAGGGGGCCCAGGGCTGGATACAGGGAGACGAGGGGGCCCAGGGCTGGATACAGGGAGACGAGGGGATCCAGGGCTGGATACAGGGAGACGAGGGGATCCAGGACTGGATACAGGGAGATGAGGGGATCCAGGACTGGATACAGGGAGACGAGGGGATCCAGGACTGGATACAGGAAGACGAGGGGGCCCAGGGCTGGATACAGGGAGACGAGGGGATCCAGGACTGGATACAGGGAGACGAGGGTAGAGGCTGGATGCTGGGGACCACTAGGGGGACCGGGGACCAGGGCTGATGATGACCTCACTCACGGTAGAACACGTATTCAGTGTAGCTGGTCCAGATCTTGTCGTCCGTCTGCTCGTGAGCGAAGGCGCAGGTCCCCGTGGAGTTACAGGCCACCATGTGAAACCCAGCGTCTGCCAGCTTGTCAAAGGCCTGCTCCAGGAAGGTGAATTTGAGGTAGTAGCGTGACGTGTAGCGCTCTGGGGGTCGGTCCGGGTCCCGGCTCTCGTTCAGCGTCTCCCCAAACACCTCTTTAGCCAGCGACGTCTTGCCACAGACCATAATGCGAGCAACACGTCTGAACTTGGCGTCGGTCTGGCTGTCGCGCCCCAAAGTATAGGAGCCGCGATAACCGATGGTGATGAATCCCGAGCGTTTACCGTCTCCGCTGGGGACCAGACTGGCGCAGGCGGCAGTGCCCAGCGAGGCTAGGTTGCGCCCGGTGTCGATGCCTGGTGAGGAGTCCTCCGGGTCACTCTGACACCCCTCGTCGCCCAGCGAGTTCTGCTTGCTGAGTTTGGGCGCCAGGATCTTTATGAGCTCAGGTAGGTTGAAGAACTCAGCCTCCCGCTGCAGGCGACCCCGTTCTGGGAAGTGGTCAGGGAGCACCAGCTGCTGATCTCTCATGTAGTCCAGAATATACCGGAACAGGAAACCATCTCGGTCCAGGAAGAAACGGCCCTTGGTGTCCCTCGCCAACCCTTTGGTGGATTTCCTGCTAAACATCTCCCACAGGAGAGAGTCTGGTACGCTGACGAGGGTTGAGTAGCGAGTGATGTACACCTGGCCGCCCACGTTCAGCTCTACTACCTCAGGGAAGATGACTGCTTCCTCTAAAGGAATGCTGGGGGTGTTATCGGGCAGAGCCATGGCTATGGCCGTTTGTTACAGAGAACTCTGCAACCCTACTCCTACTGTCACCTTGCTAGTGAGGTGGGGATATTTGTTTCCAAGTTATAGCCTACAACTGTACACAGCAGCTCAGAATAGGTTACTTGCGTTCAAATGAAATACATTTGAATTAAAAAAAATGAGTTTTCTGAACAAAAGGGTATTTCTGAAACCCTAAAGGTGATCAGCTGATAAAAAAGGGCTTAACTACAGCAGCGCACTATTCCTAAAAGAGCAAAGCAATCACCTAAACTGCAGTTATATCATCTCAGGCCGTTAATAGCAAAACTTGACAACACGAAGGCATCTATTCTAACTACTATTCTAAACACCTTGTGTCCATGTCCTTTACGCGTAAACCAATGGAATATCCTGAAAATTGCACCCGAGGATTAAAACAAAATATCCTACCAAAATTCGTTCACGCTTGCATTTCTCAACGAATCTTGTCTATATATGGAGAACAGTCCGGAATGGATAATAGGTCACAGCAGTCCTTGATCGTTTCCTCTTATTTCGCCCGATTGTCTTGACGCAAAAATACAAAAGGTGGAACTTCAGTACAATCCATAATTGGAGGTGTCGGTTGGAGTACGGATCAGGAATAGCCAATAAAGGAAGCAGAATTCCCAGACGAAATGCGAGCTAGAGCCGTGAACAAAAACAACTCTAGTCGTGCCATCGCCGAGGGGACGACGCTATCTGTCTTTCATTCGGTAGGTTTTCTCCTCCCGTAGTAATAGCCACTCTCTTATGCCATCCCGGAGAGCTCTGCTGCTGCAAAAAAGTACCGTAAATAATCAGCCCCGTTAAACCCCACCTACCTGCCGGTGACGCGCTCTAGCTTTGCCCCGGCCCGGGTCAGTGTTTATATTATGCAAAACTAACAGTTTCACTTACAGCTATAAACACAAAGGCAGATATTTGATTGTTTAGATGATTCATCAAATGGAATTATGAAGATGATTCATCATTTGGTGTCATGTCATTTCTGTCATGAGCCATAGAGCAAAGCAATTGAGATGTCAATTTGATTTGCAATGTCAATTTAAATTAATTTGTCCTTTTTGAACATCAACTGTGAATAGTATAGTCAACAGGGGTGTAAATGACCAACTAGGGGTCCTTAGAATTGTCATTAACGATCCTTATAATAAATCTCAGATCCCTATAATAAAACAGGACAGCAGCGACACCTATCGGATATAACTACAACTACAACAATGGCAAATACCCAAGACTAAATACAAAACATTGAGCACTCCGTAAAAACGTTAGATATAATTTGAATTCCAAATAAATAAACATCTAAATTGCATTGTAGTTAAGATCACTTTATTGGTCAATTGCACACAAGGTCCAACCAAAATTTGACTTCCGCTATTAACCCAACCCCTCTGAAAGACACACACACATATACCGTTTTTTGGAGGAGAGGTGCGGGGGCTGCCAGACTGGGTGCCCAGGGAGCTGTTGTAGTGGGGGGTTGCCTTGTCCAAGGGCACAAAAGCAAGCAATGGTATCTAGGATTTGATACCAGCAACCCTTTGGTAGCCTGCTCACTTCCTGACAGAATTTTCCTGTCTGACCCGGGATTAGAACAGGTAACATTCCTGCTGCTGGCTCGCCTCTCTTACCACTAGGCTACATGCCCTCACCTCTCTTACCAATAGGCTACATGCCATCACCTCTCCAACTACTAGGCTACATGCCCTCACCTCTCTTACCACTAGGCTACATGCCCTCACCTCTCCTACCACTAGGCTACATGCCCTCACCTCTCTTACAACTAGGCTACATGCCCTCACCTCTCCTACCACTAGGCTACATGCCCTCACCTCTCCTACCACTAGGCTACATGCCCTCACCTCTCCTACCACTAGGCTACATGCCCTCACCTCTCTTACCACTAGGCTACATGCCCTCACCTCTCCTACCACTAGGCTACATGCCCTCACCTCTCCTACCACTAGGCTACATGCCCTCACCTCTCTTACCACTAGGCTGCATGCCCTCACCTCTCCTACCACTAGGCTACATGCGCTCGCCTCTCCAACCATTAGGCTACATGCCCTCGCCTTTCCTACCACTAGGCTACATGCCCTCGCCTCTCCTACCACTAGGCTACATGCCCTCACCTCTCTTACCACTAGGCTACATGCCCTCACCTCTCTTACCACTAGGCTACATGCCCTCACCTCTCCTACCACTAGGCTACATGCCCTCACCTCTCTTACCACTAGGCTACATGCCCTCACCTCTCTTACCACTAGGCTACATGCCCTCACCTCTCTTACCACTAGGCTACATGCCCTCTCCTCTCTTACCACTAGGCTACATGCCCTCTCCTTTCTTACCAGTAGGCTACATGACCTCACCTCTCCAACCACTAGGTTACATGCCCTCACCTCTCTTACCACTAGGCTACATGCCCTCACCTCTCTTACAAATAGGCTACATGCCCTCACCTCTCCAACTACTAGGCTACATGCCCTCACCTCTCTTACCACTAGGCTACATGCCCTCACCTCTCCTACCACTAGGCTGCATGCCCTCACCTCTCTTACCACTAGGCTGCATGCCCTCACCTCTCCTACCACTAGGCTACATGCGCTCGCCTCTCCAACCATTAGGCTACATGCCCTCGCCTTTCCTACCACTAGGCTACATGCCCTCGCCTCTCCTACCACTAGGCTACATGCCCTCACCTCTCTTACCACTAGGCTACATGCCCTCACCTCTCTTACCACTAGGCTACATGCCCTCACCTCTCCTACCACTAGGCTACATGCCCTCACCTCTCCTACCACTAGGCTACATGCCCTCACCTCTCTTACCACTAGGCTACATGCCCTCACCTCTCTTACCACTAGGCTACATGCCCTCACCTCTCTTACCACTAGGCTACATGCCCTCTCCTCTCTTACCACTAGGCTACATGCCCTCTCCTTTCTTACCACTAGGCTACATGACCTCACCTCTCCAACCACTAGGTTACATGCCCTCACCTCTCCTACCACTAGGCTACATGCCCTCACCTCTCTTACCACTAGGCTACATGCCCTCTCCTCTCTTACCACTAGGCTACATGCCCTCTCCTTTCTTACCACTAGGCTACATGACCTCACCTCTCCAACCACTAGGTTACATGCCCTCACCTCTCCTACCACTAGGCTACATGCCCTCACCTCTCTTACCACTAGGCTACATGCCCTCTCCTCTCTTACCACTAGGCTACATGCCCTCACCTCTCTTACCACTAGGCTACATGCCCTCACCTCTCCAACCACTAGGTTACATGCCCTCACCTCTTACCACTAGGCTACATGCCCTCACCTCTCTTACCACTAGGCTACATGCCCTCACCTCTCTTACCACTAGGCTACATGCCCTCACCTCTCCTACCACTAGGCTACATGCCCTCACCTCTCCTACCACTAGGCTACATGCCCTCCTCTCTCTTACCACTAGGCTACATGCCCTCACCTCTCTTACCACTAGGCTACATGCCCTCACCTCTCTTACCACTAGGCTACATGCCCTCTCCTCTCTTACCACTAGGCTACATGCCCTCTCCTTTCTTACCACTAGGCTACATGACCTCACCTCTCCAACCACTAGGTTACGTGCCCTCACCTCTCTTACCACTAGGCTACATGCCCTCACCTCTCTTACCACTAGGCTACATGCCCTCTCCTCTCTTACCACTAGGCTACATGCCCTCACCTCTCCAACCACTAGGTTACATGCCCTCACCTCTCCTACCACTAGGCTACATGCCCTCCTCTCTCTTACCACTAGGCTACATGCCCTCACCTCTCTTACCACTAGGCTACATGCCCTCACCTCTCTTACCACTAGGCTACATGCCCTCTCCTCTCTTACCACTAGGCTACATGCCCTCTCCTTTCTTACCACTAGGCTACATGCCCTCACCTCTCCAACCACTAGGTTACATGCCCTCACCTCTCTTACCACTAGGCTACATGCCCTCACCTCTCTTACCACTAGGCTACATGCCCTCTCCTCTCTTACCACTAGGCTACATGCCCTCACCTCTCCAACCACTAGGTTACATGCCCTCACCTCTCTTACCACTAGGCTACATGCCCTCACCTCTCTTACCACTAGGCTACATGCCCTCACCTCTCTTACCACTAGGCTACATGCCCTCACCTCTCCAACCACTAGGTTACATGCCCTCACCTCTCTTACCACTAGGCTACATGCCCTCACCTCTCCTACCACTAGGCTACATGCCCTCACCTCTCCAACCACTAGGTTACATGCCCTCACCTCTCCAACCACTAGGCTACCTGCCGCTCGCCTCTCCAACCACTAGGTTACCTGCCTACCTGGCAGCTAGCCTAGCGGTTAGAACAAGATTTGAGCCATATCCACGTGTCTTGTTGTTTATAAGATATTTGATTTGCAATTGTACTTTAGAATAAACTGCTGGTCAATAAAATGTTGTCTGGTTGATGATTACGGCACCTTAGTAGAACAGGGAGTATTCCAATCACTCCTACAGGAGTCCCTCCTGACACACCAGTGTTCCAGCTCCTATAGGAGTCCCTCCTGACACACCAGTGTTCCAGCTCCTATAGGAGTCCCTCCTGACACACCAGTGTTCCAGCTCCTACAGGAGTCCCTCCTGACACACCAGTGTTCCAGCTCCTATAGGAGTCCCTCCTGCCACACCAGTGTTCCAGCTCCTATAGGAGTCCCTCCTGACACACCAGTGTTCCAGCTCCTACAGGAGTCCCTCCTGACACACCAGTGTTCCAGCTCCTATAGGAGTCCCTCCTGACACACCAGTGTTCCTGCTCCTATAGGAGTCCCTCCTGACACACCAGTGTTCCAGCTCCTACAGGAGTCCCTCCTGACACACCAGTGTTCCAGCTCCTATAGGAGTCCCTCCTGACACACCAGTGTTCCAGCTCCTACAGGAGTCCCTCCTGACACACCAGTGTTCCAGCTCCTATAGGAGTCCCTCCTGCCACACCAGTGTTCCAGCTCCTATAGGAGTCCCTCCTGACACACCAGTGTTCCAGCTCCTACAGGAGTCCCTCCTGACACACCAGTGTTCCAGCTCCTATAGGAGTCCCTCCTGACACACCAGTGTTCCTGCTCCTATAGGAGTCCCTCCTGACACACCAGTGTTCCAGCTCCTACAGGAGTCCCTCCTGACACACCAGTGTTCCAGCTCCTATAGGAGTCCCTCCTGCCACACCAGTGTTCCAGCTCCTATAGGAGTCCCTCCTGACACACCAGTGTTCCAGCTCCTACAGGAGTCCCTCCTGACACACCAGTGTTCCAGCTCCTATAGGAGTCCCTCCTGACACACCAGTGTTCCAGCTCCTACAGGAGTCCCTCCTGACACACCAGTGTTCCAGCTCCTATAGGAGTCCCTCCTGACACACCAGTGTTCCAGCTCCTATAGGAGTCCCTCCTGACACACCAGTGTTCCAGCTCCTATAGGAGTCCCTCCTGCCACACCAGTGTTCCAGCTCCTATAGGAGTCCCTCCTGCCACACCAGTGTTCCAGCTCCTATAGGAGTTCCTCCTGACACACCAGTGTTCCAGCTCCTATAGGAGTCCCTCCTATAGTATTCAGACCCCTTGACTTTATCCATATTTTGTGATGTTACAGCCTTATTATAAAAATGATTAAATAGTTTTCTTCCCCCTCAACAATCTACACACACATTTTTTGTTGTTGAAATTTTGGTAAATGTATTAAAACTTAAACTTAAATATCACATTTACAGAAGTATTCAGACCCTTTACTCAGTACTTTGTTGAAGCACCTTTAACAACAATTCCAGCCTTGAGTTTTCTTGGGTTTGACTCGAAAAGCTTGGCACACCTGTATTTGGGGAGTTTTCAGGTCTCTCCAGAGATGTTTGATTGGGTTCACTCAAGGACATTCAGAAACTTGTCCCCAAGCCACTCCTGTGTTGTCTTGGCTGTGTGCTTAGGGTCCTTGTCTTGTTGGAAGGTGAACCTTCGCCACATTCTGAAATCCTGAGCGCTCTGGAGCAGGTTTTCATCAAGGATCTCTCGATCCGTTCATCTTTTCCTCGATCCCGACTAGTCTCCCTGTCCCTGCCGCTGAAAAACATCTCCACAGCATGATGATGCCACCAACATACTTCACCGTAGGGATGGTGCCAAGTTTCCTCCAGAAGTGACGGTTGACTACTGCAGAAAGAGAAAGGAGTCACGTCTATTGACTAATGCAGTAAGAACGAGGAGTCATGTCTATTGACTACTGCAGTAAGAGAGAGAGTGGAGTCATGTCTATTGACTAATGCAGTAAGAGGGGAGTCATGTCTATTGACTACTGCAGTAAGAGAGGAGTCATGTCTATTGACTACTGCAGTAAGAGAGAGGAGTCATGTCTATTGACTAATGCAGTACGAGGGGAGTCATGTCTATTGACTACTGCAGTAAGAGGGGAGTCATGTCTATTGACTAATGCAGTAAGAGTGAGGAGTCATGTCTATTGACTACTGCAGTAAGAGAGAGAGGAGTCATGCCTATTGAGTACTGCAGTAAGAGAGAGAGAAGTCATGTCTATTGACTACTGCAGTAAGAGGAGTCATGTCTATTGACTACTGCAGTAAGAGAGGAGTCATGACTATTGACTACTGCAGTAAGACAGGAGTCATGTCTATTGACTAATGCAGTAAGAGAGGAGTCATTTATATTGACTACTGCAGTAAGAGGGGAGTCATGTCTATTGACTACTGCAGTAAGAGAGGAGTCATTTCTATTGACTACTGCAGTAAGAGAGGAGTCATGTCTATTGACTACTGCAGTAAGATAGGAGTCCTGTCTATTGACTACTGCAGTAAGAGAGGAGTCCTGTCTATTGACTACTGCAGTAAGAGAGGAGTCATGTCTATTGACTACTGCAGTAAGAGAGTCCTGTCTATTGACTACTGCAGTAAGAGAGGAGTCCTGTCTATTGACTACTGCAGTAAGAGGGGAGTCATGTCTATTGACTACTGCAGTAAGAGAGGAGTCATTTCTATTGACTACTGCAGTAAGAGTCATTTAAGGCCTTTTCTTATTGATCTCACTGTTCTGTTTTTCCAGATATTTAGTAAGTGATGACATATTCAGTGCATCATCCATAGGAATATGATGCATTCCTCTTCCACTCCCCGTGTCCATAGCAACCATGTGAACCCACCTGTTTCATTCCATGTCCCTCCTGTGAGATGCATCGTCCATCAGCAGTGTCTCCAGAGAGAGGTTACAAAAAGCAGGGGAAGAGCTCTATTTTTGATTCAGTATGTTGATTCAGTCTACTGCTGAGTCTACAGTATGTGGATTCAGTCTACTGCTGAGTCTACATTATGTTGATGTTGATTTATGTAGATTTTTTTTGTTCACCCGTAGTGTCCAGCCTCTCCCTCTGGGTTCAACTACAGGACTAATGACCCATAGTGTCCAGCCTCTCTCTCTGGGTTCAACTACAGGACTAATCACCCATAGTGTCCAGCCTCTCTCTCTGGGTTCAACTACAGGACTAATCACCCATAGTGTCCAGCCTCTCTCTCTGGGTTCAACTACAGGACTAATCACCCATAGTGTCCAGCCTCTCTCTCTGGGTTCAACTACAGGACTAATCACCCATAGTGTCCAGCCTCTCTCTCTGGGTTCAACTACAGGACTAATCACCCGTAGTGTCCAGCCTCTCCCTCTGGGTTCAACTACAGGACTAATCAACCGTAGTGTCCACCCTCTCCCTCTAGGTTCAACTACAGGACTAATCACCCGTAGTGTCCAGCCTCTCTCTCTGGGTTCACCTACAGGACTAATCACCCGTAGTGTCCAGCCTCTCCCTCTGGGTTCAACTACAGGACTAATCACCCGTAGTGTCCAGCTTCTCCCTCTGGGTTCAACTACAGGACTAATCACCCGTAGTGTCCAGCCTCTCCCTCTGGGTTCAACTACAGGACTAATCACCCGTAGTGTCCAGCCTCTCCCTCTGGGTTCAACTACAGGACTAATCACCCGTAGTGTCCAGCCTCTCTCTCTGGGTTCAACTACAGGACTAATCACCCGTAGTGTCCAGCCTCTCCCTCTGGGTATAACTACAGGACTAATCACCCGTAGTGTCCAGCCTCTCCCTCTGGGTTCAACTACAGGACTAATCACCCATAGTGTCCAGCCTCTCCCTCTGGGTTCAACTACAGGACTAATCACCCGTAGTGTCCAGCCTCTCCCTCTGGGTTCAACTACAGGACTAATCACCCGTAGTGTCCAGCCTCTCCCTCTGGGTTCAACTACAGGACTAATCACCCGTAGTGTCCAGCCTCTCCCTCTGGGTTCAACTACAGGACTAATCAACCGTAGTGTCCAGCCTCTCCCTCTGGGTTCAACTACAGGACTAATCACCCGTAGTGTCCAGCCTCTCCCTCTGGGTTCAACTACAGGACTAATCACCCGTAGTGTCTACCCTCTATAGGGAATAGGGTGCCATTTTGGACACACAGCAAAGAAGGCCTTCCCCATTTCCAAAATGATAACCCACTCTAGACAGGTTAATGACTAGGTATTTTTATCTCATCTGGTAATGTGTTGTCATACTAGTCATTCATGTTTCTAAATTTCCATGGAGTTAAGACCACCATCTTGTGGTGATTACTGAGCTGAGATCAATCCTATTCCCTAGTCATTTCACCAGAGAATTAAAGGCCTTTAGGGAATAGGGTTCCATTTGGGATTCAGTTATCCCCCCCCCCCCCCCCCAAAAAAAGGCAGCAGAAACTAAAAAGATAACTGTTTATTTCGGTTCCTCCTCAACAGTAGTTTCTGAACAATCAAACAAGAAAATTTGACAACGAAAGTACAAGAAAATGCACAGATTTTGAAACACAATTAAACTCCATGGGACAGCGTATTATGTGCATACTGTAAGAAGTCAATGCCAATCTCTCAACCATTGTATTCAAGGTGAGTGTAGCCCAGTCACTGTGGGGTTGCTGGATACCAGTGAGCAGAACTCTTACCAGAAAGACCAACCATTTACCTATGAGCTATCAATACAAAACAGTTCAGCTGTCTCTCTATTGACAATACATTTCATATGAATACCGATCGCTACCGTCCCAACTATACAAGGTCCTGATATACCCCAACCTCTCTCTCCACCACTCATATCGTCTGTTCTATTCAGGGAATATAAATTATACACCCTTTGCATACATGTAAAAATTAACAAAATGATAAAGTGCTTTCTACCGACTCAAACAGACACACAATCTCTTAGAGAATGGTACTTTACACAGCGGAGTACGTCTGAGACTTAAAATCACTTTACTTTTCAGATCTCTGTTTTTAGCAGAGCTCAGTGCACGAGGAGAAACAGAACATATGAACATATGACATACGTACATGACCATCGGATGGTCGGCTTGTTTGACCACATCTGTGTTCTGTGTGACGACACGTACACATCCTATACAAATCTTACAGTGGCATTCACAACAAGGTCAAAAAAATAAAAACCTGCAGTGACAACTGCTGGAGTTTTTACCAAACGCACAGAACGGAACCATCTGTCCACCTAACATGACATTAAAACATTCAAGTTTAATTAATAATAGTCGGCACTGTTAAGAAACAGAACAAAAGTTGTTTGTTTTAAAAAAAAAAATGAGTTGGTTTCGTAGCTCATAGGTTAAGGTGCTTGTGTAAACATTATTCCACTCTGACGTCACAGGTGGACCAGCCAAACGGGCCACTCATGTTATTCAGATTCATAATAAACTACATGATTGTGATTCAGATTGCCTTTAAAACCAACAGGATTATGGTAAAAAGCAGGTTATTGGGAGGAGACTTAGACCTGGGTTCAAAAACTATTTCAAATACGTACTTTAGTTGGGCTTGCCTGGCACAATGGAACCAACAGATTTGCAAAAGTCCAAACCCCTTGTAGGCAGGATAAAGCAAACGCTAAAACGTATAAGAAATAATTGATAAACGATTTGAACCCAGGTTTGGAGATACTAGTCGGTAGAGTGGAGAGAAGAGCGATGCAGCTCTTCTGTATGTACTAGTTTGATACAGTCTGGTGAGAGAGAAACAGAGAGAGAAACAGAAACAGAGAGAGAGAAACAGAGAGAGAAACACAGAGAGGGAGAGAAACACAGAGAGAGAGAGAGAGAGAGAAACAGAGAGAGAGAGAGAGAGAGAGAGAAACACAGAGAGAGAGAAACACAGAGAGAGAGAGAAACACAGAGAGAGAAACACAGAGAGAGAGAGAGACAGAGAGAGAGAGAGAAACACAGAGAGAGAGAAACACAGAGAGAGAGAGCGAGAGAGAAACACAGAGAGAGAGAGAGAGAAACACAGAGAGAGAGAGCGAGAGAGAAACACAGAGAGCGAGAAACAGAGAGAGAAACACAGAGAGAGAGAGAAACACAGAGAGAGAGAGACACAGAGAGAGAAACACAGAGAGAGAAACACAGAGAGAGAGACACAGAGAGAGAAACACAGAGAGAGAAACACAGAGAGAGAGAGCGAGAGAGAAACACAGAGAGAGAGAAACACAGAGAGAGAGAGAGAAACACAGAGAGAGAGAGAGAAACACAGAGAGAGAGAGAGAGAAACACAGAGAGAGAGAAACACAGAGAGAAACACAGAGAGAGAGAGAGAAACACAGAGAGAGAGAGAGAAACACAGAGAGAGAGAAACACAGAGAGAGAGAGAGGCCTGAATGTTCTCAAATAACCGTCCGTCTTCCCCACCTCAGAGTTTCAACATGTATAAAAAATAGACTTAATTTGAGACCCTGAATAATAAATGTTCATCATATGGTGAATCCTCTCTCTGCAGATAAATACATACATAAAGACTACATGTACCCTGGTTTTAATCTTCTCCCAACTTCCACAATATGCTTAGTTTGATTACACCTGGGGGAGAGGGAATGGGGGGGGTCTGGTGAGACCTATTCCTACTCTATACAACCAGTAGAAAAAGAGAAGCAGTCAGTCAGAATGTTATCGTCGCTAGCCATCTAAATGTACCATTCCATCCTTATCAACTTCCTAAACGTGTTCCCCCTTTGTCGTGTGAATCAGGTCTACGTAGACCGAGTGTGTGCAGTCTGTTTCTATCCGGGTAACGTTGTGTCGTCACTGTATTCACAACGCTCCATCAACATATCTTTGTGATGCCTGGCTATGTGCTGGCTCTTCTCCGAGGGCCTTCGGAAGCCTTTACAGCAGTAGTCACAGCAGTGGGGGTATTCCTTGGTGTGGATCGAGATCACGTGGCGTTTGAATCCTGAAGCGTCCGGGCTGTTGTACTCGCAGTACTGACACTGGTACACCTTCCTCCCGCTGTGGGTCTTCATGTGTTTCTTCAGCTCCGTGGACTGGCGGAACCCTCGCCGGCAGCGTTTACACTTAAAGGGGAGGTCCTTGGTGTGAACGGACAGGATGTGTCTGCTGAGGGTGAAAGGTTCAGAGGTCGTGAAGTTACAGTGCCTGCACTGGTGCACCTTGTTGCCCTTGTGCATCTCTGAGTGTTTCTTCAGCTCAGAGGGCCGGTGGAAGCCCTTCTCACACACGTCACACTGGTGAGGGAAGTCTTTAGTGTGAACAGATATGACGTGTCGCTTTAGATCAGAGGAGTTGGTGCTCTTGTGTTCGCAGTGGGGACACTGGTGGGTCTTGTGGCCCTGCACCATCTCTGTGTGCCGCTGCAGCTCCCCTTCGTCAGCGTAGGCCTGGGGGCAGTGGCCACACTTAAAAGGCAGGTCGGCACCGTGCTTGCTCTTGATGTGAGTCTTTAGGTTGGACTGGTCTGCACAGCGAAAGTCACAGTGCGGGCAGCAGTACGGCTTCTCCCCTGTGTGGGTCCGCATGTGCTTCTTGAGCTCTGACGGGTGCCGGAAGCCTTTAGTGCACTCCACGCACACGTGGGCGAAGTTCCTGCTGTGAACGGCCAATAGGTGGCGGTTGAGGAGCCCCTGCTCTGCAGTCTCATAGTCACAGTACTTACAGTGGTGCAGTTTGGACTCCTTGTCCCTCAGGATCAGCTTGTTAGATCCTAGCTGGCTGTCTTCGTGGTAACGCCGGGTGTATTCTGTGTAGGTCCTATTGTATTCTGGGTACTCTGGGGTGGTCCTGTTGTATTCTGGGTACTCTGGGGTGGTCCTGTTGTAGTCCGGGTACTCTGGGGAAGAGGTTCGGTCTCTGTCACTGCGATGAACCAGTAGCTTGTGGGACTCCAGGTGGTTGTGGAAGTTGACCTTGAAAAACAAAACAGAATTTATTTATAGCTCGTTTCACAGACATGTCACAAGAGCAACACAATTAACAGGGAAAAGTAGGAAGGGAAACAACACAACAACGTAATAATATAAAACAGGTTGTTTCCATCCTGGAGGCTGATTGGTTGATATATGGGAGTTGTGGGACAACAACTCCTGCAACATACCATGAAATATCCATCTCATTATTCCACTGTCCCTCAGCCCAGGCAGGCAATTCATAAACTTTATCTCCCGAGGGGAAAAAAAGCATCTACACATAATTCTTTCAATGCTACCATTTGGTTTGCAACAGCTGGAGGTTGAATAAACCTACCTGTAAGCCTCTACGACCTGTGCAAAAATTTATCGTTTTACAAATGCGATCTCTCCTGTGCCAATAGGCTAGCTAGCCCAAGAATGAACGTGAAACTAATTATTCACCATGGAAACAGTAAACACTCAGAATTCCATTCATTCAGCAGTGCAGTTTGTTTGTTTACCTTTATTTAACTTTATTTAATTTGTTCTTAACTAGTTAAGAACAAATTCTTCTTTTCAATGACGGCCTAGCAACAGTGGGTTAACTGCCTGTTCAGGGGCAGAACGACAGATTTTTACCTTTTTACCTTTACCTTACTAGTCCAACGCTCTAACCCTGCCGCCCCTGCAGTGTGGCCTATTGGATATTTATTCAAATAATTATTTATAAAAAATATTTTCTCTCGTCATCATTTAATCTCCGCTAGCTAGCTACAGATGAAGTCGGAAGTTTACATACACTTAGGTTGGGGGTCATTAAAACTTGTTTTTCAACCACTCCACAAATTTCTTGTTAGCAAACTATACTTTTGGCAAGTCGGTTAGGACATCTACTTTGTGCATGACACAAGTAATTTTTCCAACAATTGTTTACAGACAGATTATTTCATTTATAATCCACTGTATCATAATTCCAGTGGGTCAGAAGTTTACATACACTAAGTTGACTGTGCCTTTAAACAGCTTGGAAAATTCCAGAAAATGATGTCATGGCTTTAGAGGCTTCTGATTAGCGAATTGACATAATTTGAGTCAATTGGAGGTGTACCTGTGGATGTATTTCAAGGCTTACCTTCAAACTCAGTGCCTATTTGCTTGACATCATCGGAAAATCAAAAGAAATCAGCCAAGACCTCAGAAAATAAATTGTAGACCTCCAGAAGTCTGGTTCATCCTTGGGAGCAATTACCAAACGCCTGAAGGTACCATGTTCATCTGTACAAACAGTAGTACGCAAGTATAAACACCATGGGACCGCGCAGCTGTCATACCGCTCAGGAATGAGACGTGTTCGGTCTCCTAGAGATGAACGTACTTTGGTGCGAAAAGTGCAAATCAATCCCAGAACAGCAGCAAAGGACCTTGTGAAGATGCTGGAGGAAACAGGTACAAAAGTATATATATCCACAGTAAAACAAGTCCTATATCGACATAACCTGAAAGGCCACTCAGCAAGGAAGAAACCACTGCTCCAAAACCACCATAAAAAGCCAGACTACGGTTTGCAATTGCACATGGGGACAAAGATCGTACTTTTTGTCCT
Organism: Oncorhynchus mykiss; assembly: GCF_013265735.2. Classification (NCBI taxonomy): domain Eukaryota; kingdom Metazoa; phylum Chordata; class Actinopteri; order Salmoniformes; family Salmonidae; genus Oncorhynchus; species Oncorhynchus mykiss. The sequence continues at coordinate 11,496,091 of NC_050571.1, forward strand.
CTGGTCTGATGAAACAAAAAATAGAACTGTTTGGCCATAATGACCATTGTTATGTTTGGAAGAAAAAGAGGGAGGCTTGCAAGCTGAAGAACACCATCCCAACAGTGAAGCACGGGGGTGGCAGCATCATGTTGTGGCTGCAGGAGGGACTGGTGCACTTCACAAAATAGATGGCATCATGAGGAGGAAAATGATGTGGATATATTGAAGCAACATCAGACAGGAAGTTAAAGCTTGGTCGCAAATGGGTCTTCCAAATGGACAATGACCCCAAGCATACTTCCAAAGTTGTGGCAAAATGGCTTAAGGAAAACAGAGTCAAGGTATTGGAGTGGCCATCACAAAGCCCTAACCTCAATCCCATAGAAAATTTGTGGGCAAAACTGAAAAAGCGTGTGTGAGCAAGGAGGCCTACAAACCTGACTCAGTTACAACAGCTCTGTCAGGAGGAATGGGCCAAAATTCACCCAACTTATTGTGGGAAGCTTGTGGAAGGCTACCCAAAACATTTGACCCAAGTTAAACAATTTAAAGGCAATGCTACCAAATACTAATTGAGTGTATGTAAACTTCTGACCCACTGGAAATGTGATAAAAGCTGAAAATATAATTCTGTCTACTACTATTCTGACATTTCACATTCTTATAATAAAGTGGTGATCCTAACTGACCTAAAACAGGGATTCTTACGAGGATTAAATGTCAGGAATTGTGAAAAACTGAGTTTAAATGTATTTGGCTAAGGTGTATGTAAACTTCCGACTTCAACTGTACATGCGAATGATTTGTTTAGCATAGCAAAGTCGAATGAATAGAATAATTAGAATAAACGACCAGCCTGCTTGGTAGCAACTTCAGAACGCAAAAACAAATGTACTCATAAAAAATAAAGTTTTATAATTATAAAATATAATTCATATTTTTTATAAATATGTTGGCAACCGTTTCAAAAAAGCAATAATGCCCTCGAACCTGGGAATTATACCCGGGAATTATAGTGGCTTCACCTTGGGCCTCAGAACAGACCTTGTCAGAAGTTGTCATATGATAATTCCCGGGGTCTCAGGCATTACTGCTTAAATAAAATAAAAGAATAGAGAATGAAGGGGAGAAGAAAAGAGGAGTAATAACAGATAAGGTCCAACGACGGGAACATCAGAGATATGAGAGACGACAGAGACCTTCTTGTTGGTGGTGAAGTCACAGTCGGTACACTGGTACTTCTTAAGGTGGTGGTCAGGATGGTTCTTCATGTGGCACTTGAGGAAGTCTTGTGACCTGAACTTCTTACCGCAGATGTGACAGGGGTAGACGGTCAGGGGCATGCCGTCTGGACCGATGATCACAGCTGGGATGAGACAGGGAGATACTGTATATTACTGAGGACTAGATTTAAAAAAAAAAACTCACTACAAGATCACTACACGATAATGTAATGTCTATCTGTACCGGCCTGGCACTGCCATGATAATGTAATGTCTGTCTGTACCGGTCTGGCACTGCCACGATAATGTAATGTCTGTCTGTACCGGTCTGGCACTGCCATGATAATGTAATGTCTGTCTGTACCGGCCTGGCACTGCCATGATAATGTAATGTCTGTCTGTACCGGTCTGGCACTGCCATGATAATGTAATGTCTGTCTGTACCGGTCTGGCACTGCCATGATAATGTAATGTCTGTCTGTACCGGTCTGGCACTGCCATGATAATGTAATGTCTGTCTGTACCGGTCTGGCACTGCCATGATAATGTAATGTCTGTCTGTACCGGTCTGGCACTGCCATGATAATGTAATGTCTGTCTGTACCGGTCTGGCACTGCCATGATAATGTAATGTCTGTCTGTACCGGTCTGGCACTGCCATGATAATGTAATGTCTGTCTGTACCGGTCTGGCACTGCCACGATAATGTAATGTCTATCTGTACCGGCCTGGCACTGCCATGATAATGTAATGTCTGTCTGTACCGGTCTGGCACTGCCATGATAATGTAATGTCTGTCTGTACCGGTCTGGCACTGCCACGATAATGTAAAGTCTGTCTGTACCGGTCTGGCACTGCCATGATAATGTAATGTCTGTCTGTACCGGTCTGGCACTGCCATGATAATGTAATGTCTGTCTGTACCGGTCTGGCACTGCCACGATAATGTAATGTCTGTCTGTACCGGTCTGGCACTGCCACGATAATGTAATGTCTGTCTGTGCCGGTCTGGCACTGCCACGATAATGTAATGTCTGTCTGTACCGGTCTGGCACTGCCATGATAATGTAAAGTCTGTCTGTACTGGCCTGGCACTGCCATGATAATGTAATGTCTGTCTGTACCGGTCTGGCACTGCCATGATAATGTCTGTCTGTACCGGTCTGGCACTACCACGATAATGTAATGTCTGTCTGTACCGGTCTGGCACTGCCACGATAATGTAATGTCTGTCTGTACCAGTCTGGCACTGCCATGATAATGTAATGTCTGTCTGTACCGGTCTGGCACTGCCGTGTCTCTCCCTTCCTCTTCTTCTTCCTGATCTTCTGTTTGAGGGCTCTGTTGGTACCCTGACCGTCTCTGATCTGAATGTAGGGCCTGGTCCCTCCATTCTTCACTGTGTCCACACTGTTATCTATATATAAACAGCAGGGGGGAGAAACCTACTTCAGAAAGTATTCAGGGACTTTGATTCCCCCCCCCCCCCCCAAATCTACACACAATACCCCATAATGACAAAGCAATTTTAATTTTTTTTTTTTTGAAAATGTATAAAAAAATATATCATTTACATAAGTATTCAGACCATTTACTCAGTACATTGTTGAAGCACCTTTGGCAGTGATTAGTCTTCTTGGGTATGACGCTACAAGCTTGGCACACCTGTATTTGGGGAGTTTCTCCCATTCTTCTCTGCAGATCCTCTCAAGCTCTGTCAGGTTGGATGGGGAGCGTCGCTGCACAGCTATTTTCAGGTCTCTCCAGAGATGTTCGATGGGGTTCAAGTCTGGGCTCAGGCTGGGCCACTCAAGGACATAGAGACTTGCCCTGAAGCCACTCCTGCGTTTGGCTGTGTGCTTAGGGTCGTTGTCCTGTTGGTGAACTTCCCTCCAGTGTGCGGTGCTGAGCACTCTGGAGCAGATTTCATAAAGGATCTCTCAGTACTTTGCTTTGTTATTTTTTCCCTAGATCCTGACTAGTCTCCCATGATGCTGCCACCACTATGCTTCACCGTAGGGATGGTGCCTGGTTTCCTCCAGAAGTGATGCTTGGCATTCAGGCCAAAGAGTTCAATCTTGATATCATCAGACCAGTGAATCTTGTTTCTCATGTTTTGAGAGTCCTTTAGGTGCCTTTTTGGCAAACTCCAAGTGTGCTGTCATGAGTCTTTTACTGAGGAGTGGCTTCTGTCTGGCCACTCTACCATAAAGGCCCAATTGGTGGTGTGCTGCAGAGATGACTGTCCTTTTGGAAGGTTCTCCCATCTCTACAGAGGAACAATCAGGTTATTGGTCACCTCTCTGACCAAGGCCCTTCACCCCCGATTGCTCAGTTTGGCCAGGTGGCCAGCTCTAGGAAGAGTCTTGGTGGTTCCAAACTTCTTCCATTTAAAAATAATGGAAGCCACTGTGTACTGTGTTCTTGGGGACCTTCAATGCTGCAGAAATGTTTTGATACCCTTCCCCAGATCTGTGCCCCAATACAATCCTGTCTCTGAGCTCTATGGACGATTGATTCAACCTCATGGCTTGGTTTTTGCTCTGACATGCACTATCAACTGTGGGACCTTATATAGACAGGTGTGTGCCTTTCCAAATCACCTCTGGCATTGTGTTGTGTGACAACAAAACTGCACATTTTAGAGTGGCTTTTTATTGTTCCCAGCACAAGGTGCACCTGTGTAATGACCATGCTGTTTAATCAGCTTCTTGATTTCAAATCAAAATCAAATCAAATGTATTTGTCACATACACATGGTTAGCAGATGTTAATGCGAGTGTAGCGAAATGCTTGTGCTTCTAGTTCCGACAATGCAGTAATAACCAACGAGTAATCTAACTAACAATTCCAAAACTACTACCTTATACACACAAGTGTAAAGGGATAAAGAATATGTACATAAAGATATATGAATGAGTGATGGTACAGAGCGGCATAGGCAAGATGCAGTAGATGGTATCGAGTACAGTATATACATATGAGATGAGTAATGTAGGGTATGTAAATAAAGTGGCATAGTTTAAAGTGGCTAGTGATACATATATTACATAAAGATGCAGTAGATGATATAGAGTACAGTATATACATATGAGATGAGTATGTAAACAAAGTGGCATAGTTAAAGTGGCTAGTGATACATGTATTACATAAAGATGCAGTAGATGATATAGAGTACAGTATATACGTATACATATGAGATTAATAATGTAGGGTATGTAAACATTATATTAAGTAGCATTGTTTAGTGGCTAGTGATATATTTTACGTCAATTCCCATTATTAAAGTGGCTAGAGTTGAGTCAGTATGTTGGCAGCAGCCACTCAATGTTAGTGGTGGCTGTTTAACAGTCTGATGGCCTTGAGATAGAAGCTGTTTTTCAGTCTCTTGGTCCCAGCTTTGATGCACCTGTACTGACCTCGCCTTCTGGATGATAGCGGGGTGAACAGGCAGTGGCTCGGGTGGTTGTTGTCCTTGATGATCTTTATTGCCTTCCTGTGACATCGGGTGGTGTAGGTGTCCTGGAGGGCAGGTAGTTTGCCCCCGGTGATGCGTTGTGCAGACCTCACTACCCTCTGGAGAGCCTTACGGTTGTGGGCGGAGCAGTTGCCGTACCAGGCGGTGATACAGCCCGCCAGGATGCTCTCGATTGTGCATCTGTAGAAGTTTGTGAGTGCTTTTGGTGACAAGCCGAATTTCTTCAGCCTCCTAAGGTTGAAGAGGCGCTGCTGCGCCTTCTTCACGATGCTGTCTGTGTGGGTGGACCAATTCAGTTTGTCTGTGATGTGTACGCCGAGGAACTTAAAACTTACTACCCTCTCCACTACTGTCCCATCGATGTGGATAGGGGGGTGTTCCCTCTGCTGTTTCCTGAAGTCCACAATCATCTCCTTAGTTTTGTTGACGTTGAGTGTGAGGTTATTTTCCTGACACCACACTCCGAGGGCCCTCACCTCCTCCCTGTAGGCCGTCTCGTCGTTGTTGGTAATCAAGCCTACCACTGTATTGTCGTCCGCAAACTTGATGATTGAGTTGGAGGCGTGCGTGGCCACGCAGTCGTGGGTGAACAGGGAGTACAGGAGAGGGCTCAGAACGCACCCTTGTGGGGCCCCAGTGTTGAGGATCAGCGGGGTGGAGATGTTGTTACCTACCCTCACCACCTGGGGGCGGCCCGTCAGGAAGTCCAGTACCCAGTTGCACAGGGCGGGGTCGAGACCCAGGGTCTCGAGCTTGATGACGAGTTTGGAGGGTACTATGGTGTTAAATGCTGAGCTGTAGTCGATGAACAGCATTCTCACATAGGTATTCCTCATGTCCAGATGGGTTAGGGCAGTGTGCAGTGTGGTTGAGATTGCATCGTCTGTGGACCTATTTGGGCGGTAAGCAAATTGGAGTGAGTCTAGGGTGTCAGGTAGGGTGGAGGTGATATGGTCCTTGACTAGTCTCTCAAAGCACTTCATGATGACAGAAGTGAGTGGTAGTCGTTTAGTGAGTGGTAGTGAGTGAGTGGTAGTCGTTTAGCTCAGTTACCTTAGCTTTCTTGGGAACAGGAACAACGGTGGACCTCTTGAAGCATGTGGGGACAGCAGACTGCGATAGGGATTGATTGAATATGTCCGTAAACACACCGGCCAGCTGGTCTGCGGATGCTCTGAGGACGCGGCTGGGGATGCCGTCTGGGCCTGCAGCCTTGCGAGGGTTAACACGTTTAAATGTTTTACTCACCTCGGCTGCAGTGAAGGAGAGTCCGCAGGTTTTGGTTGCTGGCCGTGTCAGTGGCACTGTATTGTCCTCAAAGCGGGCAAAAAAGTTATTTAGTCTGCCTGGGAGCAGGACATCCTGGTCCGTGACGGGGCTGGTTTTCTTTTTGCAATCCGTGATTGACTGTAGACCCTGCCACATGCCTCTTGTGTCTGAGCCGTTGAATTGCGATTCTACTTTGTCTCTATACTGACGCTTAGCTTGTTTGATTGCCTTGCAGAGGAAATAGCTACACTGTTTGTATTCGGTCATGATTTGCCACACCTGTCAGGTGGATGAATTATCTTGGCAAAGGAGAAACATTTGAGAGCTAAACTTTGTGTGTATGGAAAATGTGAATATGAAACATGGGACCAATACTTTACATGTTGTGTTTATATTTTTGTTCAGTGTAGTAAACATACTTAGAAAAGATGGATATGTCTGCATCTTGTTACTGTCAGATGTTTAACTAACAAAAATGGACTGCCATTGGAATTGGAGTTGATTTCAAGGCAATACATAAAAAACTGTAAATACACAACTTGAAGCAACCACATATTTAGTCATGGAGCACGTTGTGATTGGCCAGAGAGAGGCCAAGCCTTAACACACCCACAATTTGTTTATTCATCAAAACCCAGTCCTTTGCGCCACCGTCAGCACTGAGATGATCATTTGGGGTTGTGAAAATAGCAAAAATATTTCTGACACGCCCCCGAACAGATAGTGGTACTGCCAACGCTTGGATTTACCATTTCAATAGGTTTGTTTTAATAGAGCCCATAGTTGTGTGTGTGTGTGTTATATCCAGCTGAAGGAATGCTGTTATTACTGAACATAAAATCAGTTGATCACAAGACAGTAGTGAATCCTTATTCCTTACCATAGGCAGCAGCCCAGGAGACCGGGACAAACATCTTGCTGTTTGGAGAGTCATCTAGCTGGTTCTCCTGGACTGCTGAAGTCTCTTCCTCTCCAACAATCACCTCCATGTACACCTGCTCTGCCATGTCTGACACATCTGTAAACACACAGAGACAGACAGATTCAGGAACAACCCTCACCCTCCTCCTCATCTACACCTGCTCAGCCATGTCAGCCCGGTCTGGAAAACAGAGACACATGAGATGTACAAACACTTTCTTCATTTTCCCGAAGCCCTGTTCAAATCCTTTTGAAGTGCACCTGTGAAAACTATTTGTTGGAACCTTTTTGTTGTTGTTGACCCGTCCAGTCACGTTTCATCACATGATTGGACAGGTGAAATGAAAAACATTCACAGCTGCAGTCATGTGAGTTATTTCTTTAAAGAAGAGTGTTTACTCACTGATATCTTCCTCTGACTGGGATTGGTCCTTCACAGCCATGTCCGTCTCCTCCCCCAGACCCCCTCCCCGGCCATGTCTGTCTCCTCCCCCAGACCCCCTCCCCGGCCATGTCTGTCTCCTCCCCCAGACCCCCCCCCCCCTCCCCGGCTATGTCTGTCTCCTCCCCCAGACCCCCCCCCCCCCCCCGGCCATGTCTGTCTCCTCCCCCAGACCCCCTCCCCGGCCATGTCTGTCTCCTCCCCCAGACCCCCCCCCCCCCCCGGCCTCGTCTGTCTCCTCCCCCAGACCCCCCCCCCCCCCCCGGCCTCGTCTGTCTCCTCCCCCAGACCCCCTCCCCGGCCATGTCTGTCTCCTCCCCCAGACCCCCTCCCCGGCCATGTCTGTCTCCTCCCCCAGACCCCCTCCCCGGCCATGTCTGTCTCCTCCCCCAGACCCCCCCCCCCCCCCCCGGCCATGTCTGTCTCCTCCCCCAGACCCCCCCCCCCCGGCCATGTCTGTCTCCTCCCCCAGACCCCCCCCCCCCCCCCCCCCCCCGGCCATGTCTGTCTCCTCCCCCAGACCCCCCCCCCCGGCCTTGTCTGTCTCCTCCCCCAGACCCCCCCCCTCCCCGGCTATGTCTGTCTCCTCCCCCAGACCGCCCCCCCCCCGCCCTTGTCTGTCTCCTCCCCCAGACACCCCCCCCCCCGCCCTTGTCTGTCTCCTCCCCCAGACCCCCTCCCATGTCTGTCTCCTCCCCCAGACCCCCCCCCCGGCCTTGTCTGTCTCCTCCCCCAGACCCCCCCCCTCCCCGGCTATGTCTGTCTCCTCCCCCAGACCCCCCCCCCCCGCCCTTGTCTGTCTCCTCCCCCAGACACCCCCCCCCCCGGCCATGTCTGTCTCCTCCCCCAGACCCCCCCCCCGCCCTTGTCTGTCTCCTCCCCCAGACCCCCTCCCATGTCTGTCTCCTCCCCACCCCCCCCCCTTGTCTGTCTCCTCCCCCAGACCCCCCCCCGACCTTGTCTGTCTCCTCCCCCAGACCCCCCCCCCCCAGCCATGTCTGTCTCCTCCCCCAGACACCCCCCCCCCGGCCATGTCTGTCTCCTCCCCCAGACCCCCCCCCCCCCCCCCCGGCCTCGTCTGTCTCCTCCCCCAGACACCCCCCCCCGGCTATGTCTGTCTCCTCCCCCAGACCCCCCCCCCCCCCCCCCGGCCATGTCTGTCTCCTCCCCCAGACACCCCCCCCCCCCCCGCCCTTGTCTGTCTCCTCCCCCAGACCCCCTCCCATGTCTGTCTCCTCCCCCAGACACCCCCCCCCCCCCCTCCCCGGCCATGTCTGTCTCCTCCCCCAGACTTATGAGTCACGTGACATGGTGTGTGTGGTCCTCTCACTATGACTCAGGAAAACGGTTTATTAGACTGCAGATGAAAAGTGAAATAAACTTCACAGGGTGGTGAAAGAGCACGGTGATCTTGTTGTTCCTTTCCAATAAATATCGATGGTCTAATTCTGGTGACATGATGCTCGACTGCCGTTTGACAAATAAACATACTCAGGCTTTTATCCATAATAATCTCAACATGTAGACTAGTCTATCCTCACCGTATACATGAGATGTTGTGCCAAGACCAGTGTAGGCACACCTGACAGTTAACGTAACAGTTTGTGACAAAACTATAGAGTTACAAATGGAAACACATCGACCTTGAGATTTTTATTCACCACATGAAAACGTAAGCGGAAAAGTACATTGTGTGCACTACGTCATCACACACTGATTTATATCAAATCAGCAACAAGTCCGTTGCTGGTGGCAAAATGCACATATTATCTTTATGCTGATTTTGGAATTTTCACATGAAAATCTGGTTGCCAATTGGATGGAAACCTAGCTAGTAAAACACAGTTTACACCATCTCTCTACTCCTCTGAGGAAGCCTTACCGTCTAAAGTATCATATCCATGTATGTAGCTGATACTACAAGTTAGAAGATAATAGTTTGATGCCATTCACAGTATGCAAATGCTGCTTCGCGTTTCAATTGACATGAGCCTCTTGAAATGTTGGGACTCTTTGATGAAAGAATGGTGCTTTCAAGACAACTGGGAACTCTGAAATAACCGAGGTCAAATCATAGCGTCGTTGATCTTCAGGTCGGAAATTCGTAGCTCAAGAAAGATGCCAGAGGTTCCGAGTAGGGACGACCGTTCAAAACGATTTTTCCCAGTCCGAGTTTTTTTTAAAAAGCATTCCCAGTTGTCTTGAACGCACTGTAGTCTGAGATTTCCGAGTTCCCAGTTGTCTTGAACGCACTGTAGTCTGAGATTTCCGAGTTCCCAGTTGTTTTGAATGTGACAGTACCAGTACCACTCACCTATCTCCACATCGTCATCGGCCTCTGCTTTGAAAATGTAGACCTTGATGACCTCTGACCCCTCCTTGTTGGAGCCATCGTCCTGCATCATCTCAGTAGTGATCTCTAGAGGAGTGTCTCCTATGTCCAGTTTCTCACCAACGTCATCCACTGGATGGACACAAATAACACATCGCAGTTAGCTTTTACCGCACAGCAGGGTAGGACAACAACAAGGACTTGGGAGGCAAAAATGTCCAGAAGAGCTCACGAAATGCTCTCCAAACAATCCTTCAGATGTATTCTAGCCTATTAATTTGCAGTAGTTGTCAACAATGATTAAAAATACACAACAACCCCACACTGTAGAGCACTAATCACAGCAAATCATTCAATGAAATCAAGTCTTTTTATACACTGAACAAAAATAAAAACGCAATATGCAACAATTTCAAAAATGCATACTGTACAAAACCTGTAACTCAGTAATACAGAAATCAGTCAATTGAAATAAATTCATTAGGCCCTAATCTATGGATTTCACATGACTGCGTTGTCACAGACAACTTATCAAAAGAAGGTAGAGGCGTGGATCACAAAACCAGTCATTATCTAGTGTGACCATTTGCTTCATGCAGCGCGACATCTCCTTCACATAGAAGTGATCAGGCTGTTGATTGTAACCTGTGGAATGTTGTCCCATTGGCTGGGGGAAGTTGCTGGATATTGGCGGGAACTGGAACACGCCGATCCAGAGAATCCCAAACACGTTTTTTAAATTTTTTATAACTAGGCAAGTCATTTAAGAACCAATTCTTATTTACAATGATGGCCTACACTGGCCAAACCCAGACCAATTGTGCGCTGCCCTATGGGGCTTTAAACACAGCCGGTTGTGATACAGCCTGGATTCGAACCAAGGCATCTGTAGTGATGTCTCTAGCACTGAGATGCAGTGCCTTAGACCGCTGCGCCATTCTGGAGCCCAATGGGTGACAGGTCTGGTGAGTATGAAGGTCATGGAAGAACTGGGACATTATTGATTTTATTTTTTATTTATTCGTTATTTTACCAGGTAAGTTGACTGAGAACACGTTCTCATTTACAGCAACAACCTGGGGAATAGTTACAGGGGAGAGGAGGGGGATGAATGAGCCAATTGTTAACTGGGGATTATTAGGTGACCATGATGGTTTGAGGGCCAGATTGGGAATTTAGCCAGGACACCGGGGTTAACACCCCTACTCTTACGATAAGTGCCATGGGATTTTTAATGACCTCAGAGAGTCAGGACACCCGTTTAACGTCCCATCCGAAAGACGGCACCCTACACAGGGCAGTGTCCCAAATCACTGCCCTGGGGCATCATCCAGGAGCATCTGGTCTCCCATCCAGGCACTGACCAGGACCAACCCTGCTTAGTTTCAGAAGCAAGCCAGTAGTGGTATGCAGGGTGGCATGCTGCTGGCTTATTATCAGGGTAGCATGCTGCTGGCTTATTATCAGGGTGGCATGCTGCTGGCTTATTATCAGGGTGGCATGCTGCTGGCTTATTATCAGGGTGGCATGCTGCTGGTTTATTATCAGGGTGGCATGCTGCTGGCTTATTATCAGGGTAGCATGCTGCTGGCTTATTATCAGGGTGGCATGCTGCTGGCTTATTATCAGGGTAGCATGCTGCTGGCTTATTATCAGCTTGCCAAAATTAAGTACAGATCCTTGTGACATGGGGCCACGCATTATCATGCTGAAACATGAGGTGATTGCGGGTGGATGACTGGCACAACAACGGGCGTCAGGAGCTTGTCGTAGTATCTCTGTGCATTCAAATTGCCATCGATAAAATGCAATTGTGTTCGTTGTCTGTAGCTTATGCCTGCCCACACGATAACCACAAGGCACTCCGTAAACAGCAGCAAACAACTCGTCTACACGACACCATACACATGATCTGCGATTGTGAGGCCGGTTGGACATACTGCCAAATTCTCTAAAACGACATTAGAGGTGGCTTATGGTAGAGAAATTAACAGTAATTTCCCTGGCAACAGCTCTGGTGGACATTCCTGCAGTCAGCAATCCAATTGCCCACTCCCTCAAACCTTGTGACAAAATTGCACATTTTAGAGTGGCCTTTTATTGTCCCCAGCGCAAGGTGCACCGGTCTAATGATTATGCTGTTTAACCAGCTTCTTGATATGCCACACCTGTCAGGTAGATGGATGTTTGCAAAGCAGAAATGCTCACTAATAGGGACGTAAACACATGTGCACAACACTTGAGAGAAATAAGCTTTTTGTGCTTATGGAACATTTCTGGGATCTTTAATTTCAGCTTATGAAACATGGGACCAACTCTTTACATGTTGCTTTTACATTTTTGTTCAGTGTAGGTTGTAGGGCTAGTTGGTTAGTTGACTCACAGGAGATCATGAGGTAGTCCTCCGAGGTGCTCTTCACATCCTCCTCATCCTCGTCAGTCTGCAGAGAGACAGCCTCCACCTCCAGCTCCTCATGGGCCTGGATCACTGTCTCCTCCTGCCCCACCTCCTCCCCAACCAGCACCTCCTGGTCCAAGCCCTCCACCCCATCCTCCTCCTGGTGCTCCACAAAGAGCTGGTCTGGCATGTGGTGGTGATGGTGGACTGAGCCCTGAATGAGGTCTGAGGTTAGAACATGGTGAAGGTGGTGGTGGTGGTGAGAGTCCATAGCCACTTCGGCACCCAGCAAGTGCTCGTGGCCGATGTCAGGGCCTTCAATCACCTCCGTCTCTAGGTCTTCTTCGAGACCCTCGACCATCTGTGTCTCCAGCTCCACCAACTCCGTCTCCAGGCCCTCCACCTCCGTTGTCTCCAGGCCCTCCACCTCCGTCTCCAGGCCCTCCACCTCCGTCTCCAGGCCCTCCACCTCCGTCTCCAGGCCCTCCACCTCCGTCTCCAGGCCCTCCACCTCCGTCCCCTCCGTCTCCAGGCCCTCCACCTCCGTCTCCAGGCCCTCCACCTCCGTCCCCTCCGTCTCCAGGCCCTCCACCTCCGTCCCCTCCGTCTCCAGGCCCTCCACCTCCGTCCCCTCCGTCTCAAGGCCCTCCACCTCCGTCTCCAGGCCCTCCACCTCCGTCTCCACGCCCTCCACCTCCGTCTCAAGGCCCTCCACCTCCGTCTCAAGGCCCTCCACCTCCGTCTCAAGGCCCTCCACCTCCGTCTCAAGGCCCTCCACCTCCGTCTCAAGGCCCTCCACCTCCAGGCCGTGCTCCAGCAGAATGCCTTCGTCCGTCATGACGTCAGACAGGAGCATGCCCTCTGGCATGGACACCACAATGTGATCCCCTTCGATGTGGGCCAGGCCCCTCATTCCTGCCACTGTACAGGGAAACCGTAAGAGGGGGAAGATTATTACAGGAAAGTTTCCACTGCAGCCCTGGTTTGGACTGAGGCTTTCCTCTTAGTGGAAAAACACCCAAAAAAGGACTAAGATACAGCTACACAAGACGTTGCTGTAGTGTGGTCAGCATCTAACTTTGCACGAGGCATTGGGCTCTCAAGTGAAGACTAATGAACACAACATATACATTATCAAAAGGCCATATTGACCTACCAAAGTCTTGCATGATCATGGTGTGGGGCATCTTTAACTCCTGTGTGTGTAGCTCCAGGATCCCTCCACCGTGGTCCATCTCTTTGATCTGAAAACGGTGTAAATAAAATGATTCATGTTAGGCCTACACGTCATTTCAGAGGTTCTATATTCAGAGTGCGGAACTAGGATCAGTTTGGCCTTTAGATCATAATGAATAATATTACATGGACAGATCCTAGATCAGCACTCCTACTCGGGAGACACTTTGTGGACACAGGCCCTGGATATTGATTAGTGTCAGTGTGTATTACCTTCACATTTGATGCCAATGCTCTCTAAAATAAGAACAGTGTGTTGCTGGTGTTTCTTCCTTCCATCGGGGGAGAGAACCCTGCAAAGGAAGGGACAACATAAGCTGTGAGATAGATGCCACTGAAAACATTGATCTTTCATCCATGCACCATGAGAGGAAATGTGGGAAAGGCTGATGACATCACCTACCCGGTAGATCAAATCAAATGTTATTTGTCACGTGTGCCGAATACAACAAGTGTAGACCTTACAGTGAAATGCTGAATACAACAAGTGTAGACCTTACAGTGAAATGCTGAATACAAGCCCTTAACCAACAATGCAGTTAAGAAAAATAAGTGTTAAGTAAAAAAATAAAAATAGATCAGTAAAAAAATAAAAGTAACATGTAACAGCAGTACAATAACAGCAGGGAGGCTATATACACCGGTTAGTCCAGGTAATATGTACACATATGTAGAGTTAAGGTGACTATGCATAGATAATAGAGGCAATGCAAATAGTCTGGGTAGCCATTTGATTCGCTTATGGCTTGGGGGTTAAGAGCTGTTTAAGAAGCCTTTTGGACCTAGACTTGGTGCTCCAGTATCGCTTGCGGTGCGGTTGCAGAGAGAACAGTCTTTAACAAGATATTCTCCGTGTAAGCTATTTTATGATGATAACGATGTTGAAACTGCAGTATTCTAGCTGCTGGTGTCTGTCTTGCCATAATTCATGTCTGGAAAAAACATGACCACATTCTCAACTGGTGCTGCAGTGGAAAGTGTTGATTAGTTAACACTTGTTGATGCCATTTGAGTCAGTCCTAGCTTATGAATATGAATGAATTATGAGATATAGAGCCATATATTTCTATTACGAGACCGTTCCAGCTTTAAAATGTCGAAAAGGACCTAGAACGGATATCTTGTTTTTCCTGCTTAACTGTAATGATTTGCGCGTCCCACACACGCCCACCGTTCATTGCCCAATTTAATGGTTACCTGGATTATGCATCTGAAGCAGGACAAACTAGCGAGCAACTCGCTATTTAAAAGAAATCAAGATAACCAACTAGCTAGTGTTACCACATCCACCTGATTGCCAAATGTCCGTGGTAAAACTTGCAAACATGTTAGTCAATCCACATTCATTGGGTGGGATATATGTAACGGGCTAGTCAGCTAGTTAATAACTAGATAAGCTACCTAGCTAGCTAAGCAAGCTTGTTTGGCGCTGTGCAGACGTTTTGCTGCGGATGCCGACATCTGGGGGGAAATTTCACAAACGCAACGTTGTGCAATACTGCAAATAAATTAAATGTATATAGAACAGTCATATATCGTTGAACTGTGTGTGTGGTGCTTAATGGCTGTTCTTTACGGTATATTCTTGAAACGTTGCGCCCACAACAACGTTAGCCAATTTCGGTTCCGCCATTTTGGTTAGATAGCTTGTTAGCGTGTTTTAAAACTCCAGAAACCTCCACAAAATGATTGGTGCTAAATGAACAACTTGATACGCAAGCGATACCACAATGTAAACACAAGCGACGTGTGCATTCACAACATTTGTCGATGCATTTTGAATTGCGAAGGGACATTAGCTGGCTAGCCTAGCATTTTAGCTATCGCATGCGGCATAATCAACCATGTTGTTTTCCGAGGGGCTGAAGGCCCACAACAGCCGAATGGGCCCTAGTCTCATATACGATATGCAATTTCAATCGTCTCGAATGCTTTTACCTGATTATGGACTCCTTCAAATATATCGTCGTTATTTCTTCTTTCTCGGTTTTGTCTGTTATTGTTTGGGTATATTTTTTCGACACTAAGCTAAACGCGGCCTGTACATTTGGATCCCCGGGCACTCTTTCCGAGGCCTGGGCCAATCACGTTGCTCGCTTGCAACCAAGGGAGGGCAGACTATGCGTGGCCTCGTTTAGCGCTGATCCCTGTCTATTTGCGTCACGCAAGGGAGAGCTTCGAGTCCAAATCGATGTTATCAAGTTGATAGACAACGTACCATTTACCTATTGATCAGGATTGTTACAGCAGTTGATTAAATAAAAATATACTTGTGTGATTATCAAGCAAGGTTCAACATTGGATAGAGGACAGCAGTGCATTGAAGTTACAATCAATCATGTGCATGCATACACACTCACAGTTCCTATTAAAACGTTCTCCCCTACTACAATGACACTACACGTTTTGGAATAGACATTGACTGGTTCAATAAAACATAACAGCAGGGTTATTCTTAGATTGAGTTTCAAAATCAGAACAGAATTTTTTATTTACCAGAATGTTCCAGCCTACAGCACATCAATATCTAGTGCGTGCAGAGGAAGAGCATCTACACAAGCAGCAGAGTAAATATTCAAGTTCTGGGTAGGTTTTATTCTTCATTTTCATTACAGTTCCTGATTTTCAGAGGCACTCCGCATGAGGGTGCATAGCTGGTTGTCTCTTAGAAAGAGCATAAAGGCCTTTACTTCGTGCATCAACAGTTTGTTTTATTAGTACAGCGGCATTAAAAAACCCAACACTCAGATTCACCAACCGATATGCAGTAAAAACAACTGTGGTAAATCAATGTATTACAGCATCTCATCTACAAGTAGTAGTTTGTTGGATTTGTAGAAACGATGCTGCAGCAACAGATATGCACCTTGGCACAACAAACTTATCCCAACCATAACTTTTATTTTATGTTCTTAAGGGGGGGGTCTTGATGGAAGGGCAGTGTGGTCCAGAGCTGTTGCATTAAATCGGCAAAACACAATTATACAGGAATCACAACCAATCCCACAAACATTAAAAAAAACTTCCCACACGCATCAACATGAGGGTGTTCCTTAGAAGAACAGACGTATTATTTATAAGGCTATTATATAACAAACTAATTTCTTTGTCCTCCGAGAAAAGAAAACTAAACAAAAACATCATGCAACACCCAAGTAACAGATGTGATCACCTTAAATATCAGAGTTCAACTTCACACACACACAATAGAAAAAAACAGTCCATCCAAAGTCTTCAATAATTTGTAAATCTACAGAACGTAAACAAATTAACAACCCTTTGTCTTCTCTCAACTATCATAAAATATAGACTGGAATTGGAATGTTATAAAACAACATCTTCTGTACTCTGGAAGCTCTGTCTAGGTCCTGTCTCCAGTGTATCTGTGGGGTGATAGGGTTCTCCATGCCAGGGAAGCTCTGTCTAGGTACCGTCTCCAGTGTATCTGTGGGGTGATAGGGTTCTCCATGCCAGGGAAGCTCTGTCCAGGTACCGTCTCCAGTGTATCTGTGGGGTGATAGGGTTCTCCATGCCAGGGAAGCTCTGTCTAGGTCCTGTCTCCAGTGTATCTGTGGGGTGATAGGGTTCTCCATGCCAGGGAAGCTCTGTCCAGGTACCGTCTCCAGTGTATCTGTGGGGTGAGAGTGTTCTGCATGCCAGGGAAGCTCTGTTCATCTACAGTGGTCCCGCCTACAGAGGTATGTTCATAGGCCAGCGGTATGGTCAGAGACAAGTAAGTTGGTGTTGCCTACAGGGGTACGTTCAGAGGCAATTAAGTTGGTGTTTATATAAAAACGTGAGGTGGAGGAAGTTTCCTTGTTGCCTCAGTAGCAGCCGTCTCGCCACGACTCATTTGAGATTGGGCCATTCGTTCTAGTCATCCCCATAGACCTAACGAACAAAGACAACAATGACATAAGTCTTGATACTTGTAAGAGAGCCATTCAAACGGTTTGTGCCCTCCACTGGTAAGGAGTAATCACGTTTAACCAACGGAATGACTGTATTGAAATTCACACTCGTATCAACTCACTTTGAGTAATCATCCCAAGTCATAATACTGAATGTGTATTTCTAAATAATCACCTTCTATGTGGATGGGCCAGTCTACTCCTTGAGGATGGGGTTGCTGCTTGCCTTCCACCCCCAGTAGAGGCTCTCCCGGCTGGGTAGGCTCCCCCATTGGCAGGCCCTGTGGACTGGACCCTCCGTACCCCTCCATTGGGTCCACTCTGGACTACAGGCAGGCCCCTGTAGGGCTGGCGGGCCCCCGGCATGGAGCCCATGGCTTTGACAGGGACCCGCATGGACAGATGGGACTGGCCACTGCCTCGCATCTGACTGGATGACATACCTGGGGGTGATGGGCATGACGAGATGGGTTTAGGAGAGCACTATCCACACACTGTAAAGTAGTACACTCAAAAAGTTTACATGTGGTCTTTCACTTATTTCATGTTCATATGCCAATGCTCTGATGACAGTACAATACATGAGAGAAGAGCACATTCTCTGTATACATGACATCAGGAATTGTGGCAGCAAAAAGTTGTAGACTACATGCTTTGACCCAGAGGACTATTAGTGGAAGTGAGGTGCATAACCAGGGAGGGAGGGAGGGACAGTACTGAGGGAGGAGTTGTAGACTAGATGCCTGTACCCAGAATAATATTAGTGGAACTGAGGTGAAGTTGTGAGCAGGTCTGATTTATCTGCTGTGGGGTAGACGGACAATGGTTACCTGAGGAGGGGGGAGTGGGGTAGGTGTAGGTAAGGGTTACCTGAGGGGGGGGGGGGGGGGGGCAGGTATAGGTAAGGGTTACCTGAGGAGGGGGGGGGGGGGGAAGTGGGGCAGGTGTAGGTAAGGGTTACCTGAGGAGGGGGGCAGGTGGGATATACGGTTACCAGAGCTCTGGAGGTTAGCCTCCATGCTGCGACTGTTCCTGACCGCCTCCAGGGAACGCAGGCTGGTGCGGGGGGCCAGGTTAGGCATGCTGTGCCTCACCTCTTCTGGAACCACACACAAATGGCTAAAGTTGGAGAAAGACCAAACTGAAACTGCATTCTATAGCAGGATCTGTCAAAGTTGGTCCTGGGGCCCTCCCATGGTGCGTATTTTGGGTTTTGCCCTAGCACTACACAGCTAATTCAAGTTAAAAAAAAAAGCTTTATGATGAGTTGGTTACTTGAAATAGCTGTGTAGGACTAGGACAAAAACCTAGGGGGGACCAAGGACGGAGTTTGGGAAACACTGTTCTATAGCACTAATCCATTTATAAGTCACGTCTTCAAACAATAGAGAGTACATTAACTGAATTCCCTGTAGTTCTGACTGTGTACTGCTATGTGTTCGGGTTTGTGTGCGATACAGGAACACTCCTCTCCAATCTCCTACCCTCGGTCTTGGCGAACTTTAGCAGCTCGGGCCCGGGCCCCTGTAGCGATCGCCGTGGAACACGTTGTCGGGGGGCCCCCAGCCTGCTGTACTCTGCCTGGCCCTGGGAGCCTGGTGAGGGGGAGAGGCAGCGGGGCGAGCCCAGGGGAGAGGGGGAGTAGCGGAGGCGTCGCTGGGGCAGAGAGCAGCACTCATCCTCCTCATCCTCCAGGCTGTAGGTATCAAACTCCTGGTCGCTGTAGGTCCCACCCCGACGTAGAGACTGGAGGGAGGCAGAGGAACTACGACGAGACACTGAGGCAGAGCTGGAGGCATAGTCCTGTCTCAGACCTGAGAGGGGAGAGAGTTAGACCCTGGACGCTGCCACAGGTGAGGACATACACATGAAAGAACAAGGGTCTACTGTATTTTATCACCTCCCTGACCAAGGCCCTTCTCCCCCGATTGCTCAGTTCGGTTGGGTGGCCAGCTCTAGGAAGAGTTTGTGGTTCCAAACGTCTTCCATTTAAGAATTGTATTTTTTATTTAATCTTTATTTAACTAGGTAGGCCAGTTGAGAACAAGTTCTCATTTACAACTGCGACCTGGCCAAGATAAAGCAAAGCAGTTCGACACAAACAGAGTTACAAACAAACGTACAGTCAAAACACAACAGAAAAATAGAAAGTTCTATGTGCAAATGTAGAAGAGTAGGGAGGTAGGCAAGAAATAGGCCATAGAGGCGAAAATAATTACAATTTAACATTAATACTGGTGTGATGGATGTGCAGATGATGTGCAAGTAGAGATACCGGGGTGCAAAAGAGCAAGAGGGTAAATAATAATATGGGGATGAGGTAGTCAGGTGTGTTATTTACAGATTGGCTGTGTACAGGTACAGTGATTACTAAGCTGCTCAGACAGCTGATGCTTGAAGTTAGAGGGAGATATGAGTTTCCAGCTTCAGTGATTTTTGCAATTCGTTCCAGTCATTGGCAGCAGAGAACTGGAAGGAAAGGCGGCCAAAGGCTTTGGGGATGACCAGTGCAATATACCTGCTGGAGCGCGTGCTATGGGTGGGTGTTGCTATGGTGACCAGTGAGCTGAGATAAGGCAGGCTTTACCTAGCAAAGGCATATAGATGACCTGGAGCCAGTGGGTTTGGCAATGGATATGTAGCGAGGGCCAGCCAACGAGAGCATACAGGTCGCAGTGGTGGGTAGTATATCAAATCAAATGTATTTATATAGCCCTTCGTACATCAGCTGATATCTCAAAGTGCTGTACAGAAACCCAGCCTAAAACCCCAAACAGCAAGCAATGCAGGTAAAGAAGCATGGTGGCTAGGAAAAACTCCCTAGAAAGGCCAAAACCTAGGAAGAAACCTAGAGAGGAACCAGGCTATGTGGGGCGGCCAGTCCTATTCTGGCTCTGCCGGGTGGAGATTATAACAGAACATGGCCAAGATGTTCAAGTGTTCTGGATATGTATATGGGGCTTTGGTGACAAAACGGATGGCACTGTGATAGACTACATCCAGTTTGCTGAGTAGAGTGTTGGGGGCTATTTTGTAAATGACATCGCCGAAGGATAGTCAGTTTTACGAGGGTATGTTTGGCGGCATGAGTGAAGGAAGCTTTGTTGCGAAATATGAAGCCGATTCTAGATTTAATTTTGGATCGGAGATGCTTAATGTGAGTCTAGAAGGAAAGTTTACAGTCTAACCAGACACTGAATTATTTGTAGTTGTCCACACATTCTAAGTCAGAACCGTCCAGAGTAGTGATGCTAGTCGGGCAGGAGGATGCGGGCAGCAATCGGTTGAAGAGCATGCACTTAGTTTTACTAGTATTTAAAAGCAGTTTGAGGCCACGGAAGGAGTGTTGCATGGTGTTGAAGCTCATTGAGGTTTGTTAAGTGTCCAAAGAAGGGCCAGATGTATACAGAATGGTGTCATCTGTGTAGAAATGGATCAAAGAATGACCCGCAGCAAGAGCGGTTTTTAGGAGCATATACCCACGTGGGTGATTGAAAGATGAACTGAGGTCCACACTCCAGTTGGTTGTGGTAATGCACCGTAAAGTTGGTTGCCAACCAGGGAATCACCCGCAGCAAGAGCGACATCCTTGATATATACAGAGAAGAGTCGGCCCGATAATTGAGCCCTGTGGCAACCCCATAGAGATTGCCAGATGTCCGGACAACAGGCCCTCCAATTTGACACACTGAACTCTGAGAAGTAGTTGGTGAACCAGGCGAGGCAGTCATTTGAGAAACCAAGGCTGTTGTCTGTCGATAAGAATACGGTGATTGACAGAGTCGAAAGCCTTGGCCAGGTCGATGAAGACGGCTGCACAGTACTGTCTTTTATCGATGGTGGTTATATCGTTTAGGACGTTGAGCGTGACTGAGGTGCACCCGTGACCAGCTCAGAAACCAGATTGCACAGCGGAGAAGGTACGGTGGGTTTCGAAATGGTCGGTGATCTGTTTGTTAACTTGGCTTTCGAAGACTTTAGAAAAGGCAGGGCATAGCAAAGGGTCTGAAAATGTATGTAAATAAATTTGTCATTATGAGGTATTGTGTAGATTGTTTAGGATTTAGAATAAGGCTGTAACATAACAAAATGTGGAAAAAGTCAGTGGGTCTGAACACTATATACAAAGAACTATCAACAGAAAACAGGTCAAACGAAAGGAAGTGCAGCTAGTTTGCCGTCTTTCCAGCTTCAGTTTGAAGTTACTGTGTTAGCTGTGTTGTTGACTAGCTCCTCTGAACAACAGTGTCCAGCTTCAGTTTGAAGTTACTGTGTTAGCTGTGTTGTTGACTAGCTCTCGTACAACAGTGTCCTGACGAGAGAGCACATTTTTCTATACCAAGTGAATTTGCGCATCATTAGCTAACATGTTATGGATGTATCCACATAAATGGCACTGGAGAACAAACAAATGCAGCTACTTTGTTGTTATTTTGGCTGCACTGTTTGATGTGACTGTAAATTAGCCTTAGATAGCTAGCTAGCAACCCTAGCTGTGCGTCAGGACTATATCTTGTAGGAGGATGAAATTGTATGAATAAATTCATCACTTTTAAAGTTGAATGAAAATGTCAATCATTATTTGAATGTGTTGGTAACTTGTTGTATAAAGGCGATAATGCCCTCAAAGCCAGTGTTTGGAGGATATATTGGCATGGGTAACACTGGCTTCTCAGGCACTATCACTTAAGTGTATATCTAGTGTCTACATGGACAATAACCCTGAAAGACATGGACACACCCACCCACACATTACAAACACAGTCCTGCCCTAAGCACGCACTACCACAAAGAGTCAGCATATTCTCAGTCTTATTGTCAGTATGCTGAGAATATAGTAATGATGTAACCCTTTAGACTTTGGTAACACAGTATTCAAGACAACACCACTCCCTCTTCCTGAAACGCATGATCACGGCAGTCATTATTCTAGACAACATCACTCACTCTCTTCCTGTAGGCGGGCCATGATCTGGACGTCAGTGAGGTCCTGTAGCTTGTAACCCATGGTGATGGAGTCGTCTGAGGTACTCAGCTCACTGTCTACAGAAGACTGGGAACTCAGAGCAGAGTGCACACTCACGTAGCCTGAAATTACAATAACACAACCGTGATTTAGATCACACACACACACACACACACCACTTCAGAATCCACCACAGTTTTGACACACACAACTTCCCCTTGAGAGATAAAAAAAATAAGGACTATAATACAACCTGAAAACCATGCAAGGAAAGGACATGCAACTATACATTATCCATACCAAGCTATACAGTAGTCTATCTGTATTACTCTCCAATCATAGACTGAGGGCTGAGGACCAGGTCTGCATTATGAGAGGAGATATTTTAGAAGTCCTGACTTCCCGGTCTGTCCTACTGGATTAGTCTAGACACAGTGCTGAGGATAGCTGGAAGCATGAGGTGTCTACTAGGCATCAGCAGGGCCATCGTCTGACCCCCCCCCCCCCCTAACTGGAACACACACACCCTTCATTCAAACTGACAGAGAGGCAACAACCGCATCCAGGGTGTTTGGTTATGTAACAGATGTGGGATTAGGAGGGATCACCAGCAAGCAAAGCATTCACATACTTCATTCAAAGGAGTGTTATATACAGTCTGTGTTCATAATAACAACATAAGCATTGTGTTGGTTTATATAGCACCACCCACACATTGAGAAGTTTTCCCAGTATCGCTAAGGGCCAACGTATTTGATATCCACGCCACTCTGCAAAGAAAGCCTGTAAATTCCATTTGTATTGGTAAAATAATGATCAATGCATAATACAAGATACCATTCAGCATCTTGGCAGTAGTAGGCCAATATACACAATAGATCCAACCTTTGACCCTTTGCGTCGTTGAGTTAAGGAGAACAATCCTTTGAAGAAACGTTGCAGGTAACATTAAACAAACATTTAAAATATTAAAAACTCCTTACAAACATCTTACTCCAGTCTCCCTTTCAGCTCATGAATCACCTGTTGTATTTAAAAACGCCCACCCCACTAGGTGGTCCAGGTGTCCAGATTACTGCATTTATACATGGGCTATTGTTTATCCCAACAGGAAAAGTTTGAGAATTAAAGTTTCAAAAAAAAAATCTGATACTACTTTATCTTGAGTTCCACCAACACAAAAAAACCCAGAGAGGAGCTGAATGTAAAGCATGTGGTGTGTTAAAATCAGGCATACCTGAGCCACCACTGGCCAGTAGGGTTTTGTTAGTGGATTTGTTGTGGTACCCAGGAGAGAGGAGGCCAGAGGAGCCAGCCTCCCCCATCTGACCAGAGCTGCTGTAGATGTTCCTCCAGCGAGATGCTAAAACGGCACACAGGAAGAGACTCACAGTTACATAAAACAGAGTCAAGGCACAGTTTAAGGCAGCCTGTATCGTGCCAAAAGAGTGTTTACTTCACTAGAGCGTGTTAAGACTTTTTTTGGCCAACATCCGTGCCTTGTAGGCAAAAAAAAACAACCTTGGGGTGGGAGCGAGTATGTGTTCAGGATTCCTTTACCGGTTCTTTAGATACAGAGTCTGAAGTGAACAAGTCATTCCTGATCAGAGAGAAAGTACAACTTTCTGAGTTTCTAAATGGCCGTGGCTGGTTCAATTTGAGCTGTGAGACTAGAGGCATTAGTTTCCCAACAGCTTTTAGAACTTACTGTCCTAAATCAATACTTACATAAGAGCTAACAATGGAGGCTGTGACAGGACATTCATTCCTAGGGCAATGGGTTCTATATAATGTTCTCTTACTTCATCAAGTGTCATTGTTTGCTGATATGCACTGTTTGACACTACCGTCATTCTAGTCGGCCCCATTGGTGTCTATATTTTTACTGACTTCACACAGAAACACTGTCGGCTACTACCTCCATTCAGACTCATTGCAGGTGCCAAATGGGCCACAACACAAGTCTGGGAGGGGTGTAACTGATCTTGGATCACCCTTATAGGCTATGAGAGGTAGCAATGAGGCTATGGCAGGTCATTATTCCTAAGGCACTGGTTCTTATGTTTTATTTAATCCAGGAAGCAGTATTGTTTGCTATTCACTGTCTGCCATTGGCTCGGTCAGTCATTGAGCCAATGGGCCACAACAACAAGTTTAGCAGGGTGAAACTGTCCAATATCACACTTCTATAACATGACTCCTAACTACGGGGTAGGTTATAATAGCCTAGTGAATGACTTTCTAGATTCTCCCGCTGCCAGTGGGTAGGTGGTGTAATACAGTGAGTGTAGGAGTAAACTCTGGAGCCGTAGTCTCCTGTGTCACACATGAAAGTAGCATGGTGGTGTGCATGTTAACATTTCCCTTCTAAAGTGGGTAGTTTCATGGCCTAACAGACAGCTGTGTTCTGGTGCTATAAGACTATCTGACCCAGGGCAAGGTAATGCATCATAAAATTGTTTTGTCAAGATTACGAGAGACTGTCTACATTAGGGGTGGATGTATTTGAGGACACGGTCTACATTAGTAGTGGATGTATTTGAGGACACGGTCTACATTAGGGGTGGATGTATTTGAGGACACGGTCTACATTAGGAGTGGATGTATTTGAGGACATATTAATAATGTCCTCTCTAGACTTCCTTCCGTACAAAATAAAACTCCTAGTCGCGTAGCAAAATACTTCAGCGCATTTTAGAGCCCTACACACAAAACAAGCAGTAAACAAGACTACAGAGGCTTGGGAGGATAGATAAACTGTAGCAAAGTTCCACTGAAACTGACCATGACAATTGCTCGGTCAACACCTTTGCCATTGTCCCATATAGCACCCTGTTAAGTGCACTACTTTTGACCAGGGCCATAGGCTCAAACCATTCTGTGTGCATATTGCCAAGTAATGCATCCACACTCACTGGAAAGATATGTAGCACTCTTGAGGAAACTTGGAGTTACCGATGGCAACTTCTCTTTCCTGGATACCGGTACCTCGGCTGGGACCGAGGTGTAGGAAGCGGAGAGAGACTTGGGGCTGTGGTCGGAACAACTGTAACTAGCATTCCAACGGGGAGATCGTGAGGTGGCTGGTTAGATACAAGGCCCACGTTCGGCTGGCAGTTTCTCAGGTAACGAAAAGGACTTAGTTCCGGGACAGTTATGGGAGTAACGGAAGAAAACCTAGTATCCAACATATCGTTCATAAAACTGTGCCACAACCTGGTCCAACCCGCATTCAGCTATGATGATGCTGCATGGGTGTGGCCCCTTCAGGATCTTGAAGGGATGGAGGGGGCAGGACTGCTGCACACGCCTCCAGTGAATGGCAAGCTAGCTGACTACCTAGCACCGTTGGCTAAAAGGGGGTGGCTAATGCAAATCCTACGATCCTTAACAAGCACTGTCGCTTGTCGGATGCTGATCTGGTAAGCAAGTTTATTAGCAAGTGCATCGGTGATGTTGTACCCACGGTGACTATTAAAACCTTCCCCAACCAGAAACCGTGGATTGATGGCAGCCTTCGCGCAAAACTGAAAGCGCGAACCACTGATTTTAATCATGGCAAGGCGACCGGAAACATGCCCGAATACAAACAGTGTAGCTATTCACTCTGCAAGATGAACTAGCTAGCTAAGCGGCAGTATAGAGACAAAGTTGAGTTGCAATTCAACGGCTCAGACACAAGACGTATGTGGCAGCGTCTACAGGCAATCACGGATTACAAAAATAAAACCAGCCTCGTCGGACACCGATGTCTTGCGCCCAGACAAATTAAACAACTTCTTTGCTCGCTTTGAGGACAATACAGTGCCAATGACATGGCCCGTTACCAAAGCCTGTGGGCTCTCCTTCACCACGGCCAACGTGAGTAAAACATTTAAAGGTGTTAACCCTCGCAAGGCTGCAGGCCCAGACGGCAAAGACCAGCTGACTGGTGTGTTTACGGACATACAGTGCCTTGCGAAAGTATTCGGCCCCCTTGAACTTTGCGACCTTTTGCCACATTTCAGGCTTCAAACATAAAGATATAAAACTGTATTTTTTTGTGAAGAATCAACAACAAGTGGGACACAATCATGAAGTGGAACGACATTTATTGGATATTTCAAACTTTTTTAACAAATCAAAAACTGAAAAAAATTGGGCGTGCAAAATTATTCAGCCCCCTTAAGTTAATACTTTGTAGCGCCACCTTTTGCTGCGATTACAGCTGTAAGTCGCTTGGGGTATGTCTCTATCAGTTTTGCACATCGAGAGACTGAAATTTTTTCCCATTCCTCCTTGCAAAACAGCTCGAGCTCAGTGAGGTTGGATGGAGAGCATTTGTGAACAGCAGTTTTCAGTTCTTTCCACAGATTCTCGATTGGATTCAGGTCTGGACTTTGACTTGGCCATTCTAACACCTGGATATGTTTATTTTTGAACCATTCCATTGTAGATTTTGCTTTATGTTTTGGATCATTGTCTTGTTGGAAGACAAATCTCCGTCCCAGTCTCAGGTCTTTTGCAGACTCCATCAGGTTCTCTTCCAGAATGGTCCTGTATTTGGCTCCATCCATCTTCCCATCAATTTTAACCATCTTCCCTGTCCCTGCTGAAGAAAACCAGGCCCAAACCATGATGCTGCAACCACCATGTTTGACAGTGGGGATGGTGTGGTCAGGGTGATGAGCTGTGTTGCTTTTACGCCAAACATAACGTTTTGCATTGTTGCCAAAAAGTTCAATTTTGGTTTCATCTGACCAGAGCTCCTTCTTCCACATGTTTGGTGTGTCTCCCAGGTGTCTTGTGACAAACTTTAAACAACACTTTTTATGGATATCTTTAAGAAATGGCTTTCTTCTTGCCACTCTTCCATAAAGGCCAGATTTGTGCAATATAGGACTGATTGTTGTCCTATGGACAGAGTCTCCCACCTCAGCTGTAGATCTCTGCAGTTCATCCAGAGTGATCATGGGCCTCTTGGCTGCATCTCTGATCAGTCTTCTCCTTGTATGAGCTGAAAGTTTAGAGGGACGGCCAGGTCTTGGTAGATTTGCAGTGGTGTGATACTCCTTCCATTTCAATATTATCGCTTGCACAGTGCTCCTTGGGATGTTTAAAGCTTGGGAAATCTTTTTGTATCCAAATCCGGCTTTAAACTTCTTCACAACAGTATATCGGACCTGCCTGGTGTGTTCCTTGTTCTTCATGATGCTCTCTGCGCTTTTAACGGACCTCTGAGACTATCACAGTGCAGGTGCATTTATACGGAGACTTGATTACACACAGGTGGATTGTATTTATCATCATTAGTCATTTAGGTCAACATTGGATCATTCAGAGATCCTCACTGAACTTCTGGAGAGAGTTTGCTGCACTGAAAGTAAAGGGGCTGAATAATTTTGCACGCCCAATTTTTCAGTTTTTGATTTGTTAAAAAAGTTTGAAATATCCAATAAATGTCGTTCCACTTCATGATTGTGTCCCACTTGTTGTTGATTCTTCACAAAAAAATAGTTTTATATCTATGTTTGAAGCCTGAAATGTGGCAAAAGGTTGCAAAGTTCAAGGGGGCCGAATACTTTCGCAAGGCACTGTATTACTATGCTAGGTGCTTCTACACCTGCATTGCTTGCTGTTTGGGGTTTTAGGCTGGGTTTCTGTACAGCACTTTGAGATATCAGCTGATGTACGAAGGGCTATATAAATAAATTTGATTTGATTTGCTACTATTGGCCTATTTATTTCCTTACCTCCTTACTCCATTTGCACACACTGTATACAGATTTTCTATAATGTTATTGACTGTACTTTTGTTTATCCCATGTGTAACACTGTTGTTTTTTGTCGCACTACCTCGCTTCATCTTGGCCAGGTCGCAGTTGTAACTGAGAGGTTGTTCAACTGGCCTACATGGTTAAATAAAGGTGAACAAAAAAGATCAATCTGCTGTTCCCACACACTTCAAGTGGGCCACCATTGTTCCTGTTCACAAGAAAGCCAAGGTAACTGAGCTAAACGACTATCGCCCAGTAGCACTCACTTCGGAAGTGCTTTGAGAGACTAGTCAAGGACCAGTTCACCTCCACCCTAGTCCCACTAATTTGCTTACCGCCCCAATAGGTCCACAGACGACGCAATCACTGCACACTGCCCTAACTCATCTGGACAAGAGCAACACTAACGTAAGAATGATGTTCATTGATTACAGCTCAGCATTTAACACCATAGTACCCTCCAAACTCGTCATTAAGCTCGAGACCCTGGGTCTCGACCCCACCCTGTGCAAATGGGTCCTGGACTTTTGACGGGCCGCCCCCAAGTGGTGAGGGTAGGAAACAACATCTCCACCCCACTGATCCCCAACACTGGGGCCCCACAAGGGTGTGTCCTCTGCCTTCTCCTGTACTCCCATGACTGCATGGCCATGCACGCCTCCAACTCAATCATTAGTTTGCAGACGGCACTACAGTGGTAGGCTTGAATACCAACAACGACGAGATGGCCGACAGGGAGGAGGTGAGGGCCCTCGGAGTGTGGTGTCAGGAAAATAACCTCACTCAACGTTAACCAAACAAAGGAGATGATCGTGGACTTCAGGAAACAGCAGATGGAGCACCCCCCTATCCACATCGACGAGACAGTAATGGAGAAGGTGGAAAGTTCCTCGGCATACACATCAGACAAACTGAAATGGTCCACCCACACAGACAGCGTGGTGAAGGCACAACAGCGCCTCTTCAACCTCTGGAGGCTAAAGAAACTTAGCTTGTCACCAAAAAACCTCACAAATTTTTACAGATGCACATTCGCTGGTATTTCCTGGTTCCGAAAAGGGACAGGGGGTTACGCCCCATTCTAGACATGCGTGACCTGAGCAAACATCTGAGTTTGCAAATTCAATATGCTCACAAAGCAACGGCTGTTACGATTCGTGCTTCTCAGCAACTGGTTCGCCACCATCAACCTAAAGGATGCATACTTTAATGTGCCCATGTACCCTAGTCACAGAAAGTTCCTGAGAATCCATTACGAGGCAATAGCCTATGAGTTGTTGGCACTCCCATTCGGCTTGTCCCTCTCACCTCGTCTTTGCAAAAGGTGGTGGAGGCAGCTCTGGCACCCATGAGGGGCCAGGGGCTGAGGGTATGGGCCTCTCTGGATGATTGGCTGATAGCAGAGGAGTCAGGGTAACAAGCGGTTACATACATCCAGGCTGATGTCCCATGTTCAGGTCTACGTGTTATTGTAAATCAGAAAAGGAGCCGTCTAACCCCATAGCAGCACATTCCATTCCTGGGGCTTGAGTTACAGGCACACTTAACTATCCCTGGCACACCAGTGGCCTTGGATCCTCCTTTACGCATTGCCACCAGTGGTTCTGATTCCACCCACGTTAGAGAGGAAGCGCTGGGAGGGCTAATCATACATTTGTGTGTATCCCAGTTGGCCCAAGCAGCTTTGGTTCGCAGAGATCATTCACCTTTTAGGCGGGGACCCGTGGCAACTCCAGTTGCGCAGGGACCAGTCGTCCCAGGCGCATGGACCGGTTTGGTACAAGAGGCCGGAGATTTGGTTCCTATGGCCCGAGTGGGCCAATCTGATGGCTAGGGGTTTACCTCTGAATGTCATTGCTACCATTCATTCTATGAGTGTAAGTGGCAAGAGTTTGAGCGCTGGTGCCAAGACTTTGAACCATTACCCTTTTCACCTCCTTTTGCTTCTGAAGAGCAACAGAGGTTGCATGCCGTGTGTTCGGTGCAAGCTTTACCGACATACATAGAATGGCCCCGGGATATCCGGTCATGTGCCCAGCTTTGTCTGTTTTGGCTAATCCAGCTCGCGGCAGTGTCTCTCCCACTGGATTGCATCTCCCTGGCATATACCAGCAAGGGTTACCTAGTGCCCACTCCACCAGGGGTCTGGTGGCGTCTTTTCACAGGTTGACTATAGGAGATTTCTGCCACGGCGAGTTGGGCATCACCACACACTTTTTGTGGGGTTTTCTAGCTTGTTACAGCTCCCAGTGAGGCCCACAGGGTGCTGACTGCTGGGACAGGGGAAAGTCAACCGGTAGCACGCAATACCCAGGCTGCCGCATCGATGGGCCATTTAACTTAGTATCCATTGGGGTCGACTTGGGGCATGATTAAACTTCCCCATAGTATGTGGTTGACTGACAAAGGCAACGTAACATTATGACGAACTACTGTTCCCTGAAGGACAGGAAACATTGGCCCTACACCGCCTGTTCCTGGTCTCGGTGAAGAGCGGTATGAAATTGAAGGAATGAATCCGAGCCTCACGCTTCTCACTTGTGAAACGCGGGGCTTCCAGCGAGGCGCAGACTTCATTGACCATGTCAGGAGTGATTGTAAATCCTTCGACTGAAGTGGTGAGAGTGCGACTCCCCATAGTATGGTGTACTTAGTTTCCCTCCTTCAGGGAACAGTAGTTCTAGTCATAACAGTTATTGGATAGGAGGTCATACTGGTTATTGCCAGATACTGCGCTATGACTGCATTCACTGGTGGTCAGTGACAAACTCAATTTTCTGTATTAGTTTATTGCTTGTTGTGAGGTTATTGGGTGTAGGACGGGCTGTTGGTTATTATAAGGTTACTGTACGGAAGGATTCCTATAGTTATGTTATTGTAAGGTTATACAGTTATGTTTATGGCTACCAAAATGTATGATTATTATAGGATTATTATAGTTATTATAGGATTACTATAAGGTTATTGTACATGGTTAGTGTAAGGTTACTATAGTATAGTTACTTTAGGGTTGTTATATAGTCATCGTAAGGTAATTATAAAGGTTACGAGGTAGGTGCGTACTCTGGTCGAGACGGTTGAGCAGGGTGCGACAGGCCACCTCCGTCTCTGGGCTGGGGTGGTCCAGAACCTTCCGGCACCACTTCAGAGGAGACTCAGGTCTGGGCTCGGCAACTACCTGCTTCATAGGGGAGACATACAACCTGCAGAGACAGAGACAGAGAGAGAAGAGATGAGGCAGGCAGATGGGGATGGAAAACAGAGAGAAGGAGAGCAATGTGTTAGATAAAGAGGCAGGGAGTGATGAAAGGAAGAGGATGAGAAAGTGAGGTGGTGGTGGATGGAGAGAGGGAGAGGCAATTTACATTTTGCAAAGCCTGTTTATCCAGCCTGCCTGCAGCCAAGCAAGCAGCAGAACAGTGAAATAAGAACACAGTATTAAATGGTTCGCTGGCCTGTGAGGTAAGCATTTAATAACCTTTAGTATGTGGGAATGTCTACAAGACGCATGCCTTTGTCATTTAACCATGGTGGAACACAACCACACACACAGGAACAAACTCCGTATCCTTCATAACACTAATCATCTACTACTAGAAATAGGCTAGCTGTTACATGTCTCTTGGAGGAGGGAACAACACCTTGCTATACTCAACTCCCCGTGGAGTGAAAGAGGTATGGGATTGTAGGTGCGGGTAAGGATGAGAGAGGCAGGGAACATTACCGTTTACAGGGAGTTTATTCCTAGAAAATACTCAACTTGTTCCAACATACAGCAGCATGTCTTGGTTGCAAACATAAGCCACAGGACACAGTGTAGCGGGCGGATAAGGACACAGTGTAGCGGGCGGATAAGGACACAGTGTAGCGGGAGGATAAGGACTAGAGGTCGACCGATTAATCGGAATGGCCGATTTCAAGGTTTCATAACAATCGGAAATCGGTATTTTTAGGCGCCGATTGTATTTTTTTTAACATCTTTATTTAATCTTTATTTAACGAGGCAAGTCGGTTAAGAACACATTCTTATTTTCAATGACGGCCTAGGAACGGTGGGTTAACTGCCTCGTTCAGGGGCAGAAAGACAGATTTTCACCTTGTCAGCTCGGGGGATCCAATCTTGCAACCTTACAGTTAACTAGTCCAACGCAATAACGACCTGCCTCTCTCTCGTTGCACTCCACAAGGAGACTGCCTGTTACACAAGTGCAGTAAGCCAAGGTAAGTTGCTAGCTAGCATTAAAACAATCAATCATAACCACTAGTTAACTACACATGGTTGATGATATTACTAGCAGCTCTTCGTTGTGCGTCAAGCATTGCGCTGTTTATGACTTCAAACATATCAACTCCCGAGACGAGGCTGGTGTGACCGAAGTGAAATGGCTAGCTAGTTAGCGCGCGCTAATAGCATTTCAAACTTCACTCGCTCTGAGCCTTGGGGTGGTTGTTTCCCTTGCTCTGCATGGGTAACGCTGCTTCGATGTGGTGGCTGTTGTTGTGTTGCTGGTTCGAGCCCAGGGAGGAGCGAGGAGAGGGACTGAAGCTATACTGTTACACTGGCAATACTAAAGTGTCTATAAGAACATCCAATAGTCAAATGTTAATGAAATACAAATGGTATAGAGAGAAATAGTCCTATAATAACTACAACCTAAAACTTCTTACCTGGGAATATTGAAGACTCATGTTAAAAGGAACCACCAGCTTTCATATGTTCTCATGTTCTGAGCAAGGAACTGAAACGTTAGCTTTCTTACATGGCACATATTGCACTTTTACTTTCTCCAACACTTTGTTTTTGCATCATTTAAACCAAATTTAACGTTTCATTATTTATTTGAGGCTAAATTGATTTTATTGATGTATTATATTAAGTTAAAATGAGTGTTAATTCAGTATTGTTGTAATTGTCATTGTTACAAATACATTTTACATTTATTTTTAAATCGGACGATTAAAATCGTTATCGGCTTTTTTGGTCCTCCAATAAATCGGTATCGGCGTTGAAAAATCATAATCGGTCAACCTCTATGGACACAGTGTAGCGGGAGGATAAGGACACAGTGTAGCGGGAGGATTAGGACACAGTGTAGCGGGAGGATTAGGACACAGTGTAGCGGGAGGATTAGGACACAGTGTAGCGGGAGGATTAGGACACAGTGTAGCGGGAGGATTAGGACACAGTGTAGCGGGAGGATTAGGACACAGTGTAGCAGGAGGATTAGGACACAGTGTAGCGGGAGGATAAGGACACAGTGTAGCGGGAGGATTAGGACACAGTGTAGCGGGAGGATTAGGACACAGTGTAGCGGGAGGATTAGGACACAGTGTAGCGGGAGGATTAGGACACAGTGTAGCGGGAGGATTAGGACACAGTGTAGCGGGAGGATTAGGACACAGTGTAGCGGGAGGATATGGACACAGTGTAGCGGGAGGATATGGACACAGTGTAGCAGAGGGATATGGACACAGTACACTTGAAGTACAGTCAGGCCAGTCTTTTGACCAAAACCCATCCAATTATTCAATCCTAGACAGTAACCACACACACACACACACAGCCCATCCCGACCCATTTAGTTCTGCCCATTCTAGCCTATCCCATATTCCCAGGCAATAACCATAGTCCACAGTAGTTGCAGTGCTGTGTGTTCAGTCCATCCCTGATGCCTTCCCTCCACAGTAGCCTGTGCATGGCCCCATCTCCTAATGAGGGCTCTACTGTACTGTCCTCTCCCAGCCATCACTATGCATTACCTTCTACTGTGCGGTCCTCACTATGCATTACCTTCTACTGTACTGTCCTCTCCCGACCATCACTATGCATTACCTTCTACTGTATTGTCCTCTCCTAGCCATCACTATGCATTACCTTCTACTGTACTGTCCTCTCCCAGCCATCACTATGCATTACCTTATACTGTACTGTCCTCTCCTAGCAATCACTATGCATTACCTTCTACTGTACTGTCCTCTCCTAGCCATCACTATGCATTACCTTCTACTGTACTGTCCTCTCCTAGCAATCACTATGCATTACCTTCTACTGTACTGTCCTCTCCCAGCCATCACTATGCATTACCTTCTACTGCCCGAGTTGTCTGCTGACACCACGTCTTGCCTACTGTAGACAATATGCCTAGTCTACTACACAACCACCACCTCACGTGATGATCTCAACTGATGTCTATATTTAACATCAGTGATCAGCCTGATAGTCTTGCATTGCTTTGACCGTTTCTAGAGTACATGTGAAGTCTAGCTAAGTAGCGGTGAGTGTTTGAGTTGAGGGACTGCCAAGTCCGTTAGGTCGTTTGATCCGGGTCACATGCGGAATGCGTTGAGCCCAAGTTGATTACTCAAAAACCAGTTAGCACAGCCAGGTGTATGTGTCACGGCTCATCTTCCCATTTGACAAACACAACCCCTCTATTCCACTGGGACCACTAACACAGAAAGAAATTATCCATGTCACTCTCACATACAGGACAGCTGTTAGAGTAGTCAGACAACTTGATCCTGGAACAATTTACCAGCAATTGGATAGCTGACCGGCAGTGGCTGATGCTAACGAGTAGCCTAGTTAGCTAGGCCAGTTGTTTAACAGTCAAATAATTTGATACTCAGAGCTACAGTTGAAGTGTAGAGGCACTAAGGGCAGATCATTTGGTAAATGGACCATTTGGGATTTTACATAGACATACCGTTAGGCGCGCCATCACCTGCACGCAAAGCACAGCTCTCGCGCCATCACCTGCACGCAAAACACAGCTCTCGCGCCATCACCTGCACGCAAAACACAGCTCTCGCGCCATCACCTGCACGCAAAACACAGCTCTCGTGCCATCACCTGCACACACTTTTTTGCTCCTTAGCTGGTGTGCCGTTTCTTGGCAGGTTCCTTGCACAACGGGGTTACTTCAAGCCTCAGATTACTCAGATTTATCCAAACCTCCCAGTAAATGTTTTAAGTAGCAGAAGGTCTATGATGGATCACATGCTGCCTAAGTCCTCCCCAAAGCAGTTTAGCCCCCAGCAGCATCCACCCGGCTCCCAGCAGCATCCACCCGGACCCCAGCAGCATCCACCCGGACCCCAGCAGCATCCACCCGGACCCCAGCAGCGCCCAAATGGCACCCTATATAGTACATTTGGGATGTAACCTGAGCCCTAGACTCCAGCCCAAAGCAGCTTGGGGGTCCATGCCTGGGCGGATTATTTATTGAATGTTGTGGTAGTGAGAACCTCCTGGGCCTCATACAGGCAGACTGGTTAATGATGTGGTAGAGAGAACAAGGCCTCATGCAGACTGGTTAATGATGTGGTAGAGAGAACAAGGCCTCACGCAGACAGACTGGTTAATGATGTGGTAGAGAGAACAAGGCCTCATACAGGCAGACTGGTTAATGATGTGGTAGAGAGAACAAGGCCTCACGCAGACAGACTGGTTAATGATGTGGTAGAGAGAACAAGGCCTCACGCAGACAGACTGGTTAATGATGTGGTAGAGAGAACAAGGCCTCACGCAGACAGACTGGTTAATGATGTGGTAGAGAGAACAAGGCCTCACGCAGACAGACTGGTTAATGATGTGGTAGAGAGAACAAGGCCTCACGCAGACAGACTGGTTAATGATGTGGTAGAGAGAACAAGGCCTCATACAGACTGGCTAATGATGTGGTAGAGAGAACAAGGCCTTGCTGCTTTGGATTGTTAATCCACAGATCAGCTGCTAAAGTAGCTACCAGGAATGCACCATGGTGCCCGGTTGTTTGCGTCGGACAATACTGTACAAAATGGGACGGATAAACAAACGTATAATGGGGTTTAAAAAAACACCCTGGACTTGGCAAACACACACAACCCACAGGCCTAGATGAACCTTGTGGTGTACAGAGGGAAAATTAAATTAAAATGGATTATTTGGGAATTAGCAGTCTGCCATTACAAACATTGAGGTAATCCAATCGTGTTAATTAAATTCTGATAAACAAGCCAAGCTTCTCCACAACAGAAGAACCCAGACTAGACACAGACACACAGTAACAACAGTACAGGGCTGACATTCATTTGAATGATGCAAAATATGGTACTGACTTCCAGGACTTTGCCAGCAGTAGAAGCCCGGACTAGCGACTGAACTAGGAGCTCTGCATGTGGGATAAAACAGAGGACAACTAACGCCTTGTTTCCACTAGTGATGCACCGATATGACATTTTTGGCCGATACCAATATCCAATATTTACAATTTTAGTGGCTTTTTAAGCATCCTAGTACAGTTAAATAGTTAACACACACGCACACACACACACATGGACGCAGCGGTCTAAGGTACTGCATCTCAGTGCAAGAGGCGTCACTACAGTCTCTGGTTTGAATCCAGGCTGTACCACATCCGGTTGTGATTGGGAGTCCTATAGTACGGCGCACAATTGGCCCAGTGTCGTCAGGGCTGTCATTGTAAATAATAATTTGATCTTAACTGACTTAACTTTTGTGTGTGTAACCTTTTATTTATTTTGTTGGCATTTACGCATGTCCCCATTACCAGTAAAACATCATCAAAACCTATTTTTTTCCACTTACTTGCTGTGCCGTTTCGTTCAGTCGTTTCATTCTCAACCAGGATTGCTTTGGAACCCCGTTTGGGTCTTTGTGTGTCAAAAAAGATACAAATAACAACATCTGTTTCAGTAGCTATAGTTCGTTAGCTAACTATATAGCTAGGTGTCATATAAAAATAACCCTAATTTATAAGAGAGTTATTATTTGGTTAATTGTGGTCGGACTGATCAATGTGAAGGTAGCCACAATAAGGATTAGCCACAAGTGGCCTTTGCTGTTAGCCTTCAAAATAAAATAATGGCATAATACTACTATTTGTATTCATTTGCATTACAATTACATACTTTTATTTTGAAGGCAAACCGCAAATTCCACTATTGTGCCTGATCCTTATTGTGGCTAGCATCACAACACATAACCCCGTGCAGTCGAGCCTCACTAGCCAGATGAAGCTAGCTGGCTGCTTATAACGTTAGCTTTGGTCAACAGGGTTAAGTAGTTGGCTAGCTATTTATTTTCATGAACTGAAGTTCAATTTCAATAGGCAACCTAGCTAATACTTACCCACAAGGATTCCTAAATCATTGAAAGAATAATGAAAATGACTTCAGGTTCTACTGGTCATTGTTTTCAGGCTGGTTGTATTGGTGCTAGCTAGGTACTAAGCTAAAGCTAGCTACCTCAGAAGTTGCAGTCAAACAAATTATACTTTATTACCGATGCGGTATTGTAAACAGAGTTTGAGGCTGGTGTTTGCAGACTTTTTTGTACAGCTTTGACAGTGCTACTGTATTTTCTTTAACACGCAAAGATCCAAACAACATTCCATAGTATGTATGTCGTGAAGCTAATAGCAGGGTCTATTACTGTGTAACTCCGGTAGGGCAACATCTGAAAAATAGCGCACCTGGTAATTTGTACCGGTGCTTGACCAGTCGGCGAAAGCAAACATCACCCACGACAGAGAACGGTTGATTGTCAAGGGCTATAAATTCCATTATCTTGGCTTTAATGGATTTCGCGTTTGAGTTGTCTCGCTTAAATGTTCTTACTTTTTCAAATGACTACTCGACTTGTTGACTTCTCGATCCACACAGCAGACTTTGTGGGCTAGGTCAGGAATGCTGTGTTGCACGTTTAGCGCAAAATTTTACATGGAGTCATTACATCATGTTATATAGCTATGCATGTCAGCTTTGACATCAGTTTTGCACACTGGGGCGTTAAACTAGACATCGGCCAATACCGATGTTGCCATTTTTTGCTAATATCGTCCGATTCCAATATGTTCACCGATATATCTCGCATCCCTAGTTTCCACTTCTCTGGCTGTGGAAAATGCTGTATTGACTGCAGCCTTGGATCATCACAGTTTAACAGAGGCACATAAGTAACTGCCTGTGTCCTTTTGAACTTTGCCAAGAAGCAATAAGTCATGCCATTGGAGTGCCTATGGCTGTATCTATTAGGGCCTATGGCTGTATCTATTAGGGCCTATGGCTGTATCTATTAGGGCCTATGGCTGTATCTATTAGGGCCTATGGCTGGCTGCATGTATTAGTGCCTATGGCTGTATGCATTGGGGCCTATGGCTGCATGTATTAGGGCCTATGGCTGTATCTATTAGGGCCTATGGCTGTATCCATTAGTGCCTATGGCTGTATGCATTAGGGTCCACAGTAGCAAAATGCTTTAAAAACAGAAAACACGAGCCTTTCTTATTGGACACGTTCAGGTAGTCCCTGTTTCAGTCAATTTTATTTGGTGCCTATTGAATAGGACCCATGTGTCCTTGACCATTGAGAGGCCAAGCTGTGCTGTGCTAGTTCTGGCTCTGAGCTCAAGCCTCTAGCTTCCTTCCGTCTCTGGGTATTCACATCAGCACTGCACTGAGTAAATCACGTTGGCTGGCTGCCCCTAACCCAGTGGTAACAGTGGCCTCTCTCCCTCTGTGCCCCTCTCCCTCTAGAGCAAGGTGCTCCCTCTCTCTTTCCATTTGTCTCCCTCTCAGTCACTATCCATCCTCTCTCTCCACACTACCCCCTCTTTTCTCCCTCTCCAAATCACAGATTCAGTGATCAGAGGGACTGCCTGTCACAGCCCATTTTATACAGCCCACAAAGCCGAGCATTTCCAAAGCAGAAGCAGCACTCAGATATTTCCATCGAAAGGCTGCTGTGGCCAACTAGCTCTGCTGCATAAAATCTGCCTATTTTCTGCACGGTTTCCTCTGGTTGTTACATATCACTGAAACCAGGCCAACTGCCACTGCAGAGATCCACCTCCAACCTAGGTCTACGTCCCAAACAGTGTCCTATTCCCTACCTAGTGCACTAGGCCCCATAGGGCTCTGGTCAAAAGTAGTGCACTACAGGGAACAGGCTGCCATTTGGGACATATGCCAGGTCAAATATACATTTTTGTATAAAAAAAAAACATAAAAAAAAGTTGCAGTCATAGTCTCTCTACTTCTGGGAGTGAAAGGTTCAACAGAACCATAATGACTCATCTGGCTATAGGGCCTTCCATCATCCTGAGTGTGAACACAGTATGACATCAAGCTGGAGACCGTGGAAAACAGATGTCACCACTCCAACATGTGGGGTACAGACTAGTGAATGTTAGTCTACATGAGTTCCTCGGTCGTCTGCAGTGATCAGAATGTCTACTAGGAATAAGTTTAATCTGAACAGTTGTTTCACGACAGAGCACAGGGTGCAGTATCTGCAGGTATAGCAGAAAGGAAGGGACAGGAGACTAAAACACTGACACGCCGAAGGCGGACCAAGACCTTTTATGATCCAAGCATAGCGAATAAAAACATACGCGACCTTCCAGACAGTGTGCAGAGAACTCAGGCTGCATCTGAAAGGCACTCTGTTTGCTACACAGTGCACTACTGGATGAGAGACCTATGAGGCCCCGGTCAAAAGTAAATCATTAGCTAAACAGGAAACTGGGTGCAATTTCACATGCAGCCATTCTCTCTCCTATCACCATGGTACCTACCAGCTGTCCTCGTCATCCACCTCTGCAAGGTCCTCCCATAGGTCCAGAACATCCACTTCATCCAGAGCCAACTGGTCCACCCCCGAGTCGCTCTCCGCCAGGGTCTCAGACTCATAACTGTCCAAAGAGGGACTCTCTGGGGTTGTGCTTAGCCCCTGTGTCTGCGCCGGTCCTGGTCCGTTCCCGCACGGCAGGGTCAGAAAGCCTGCACACAGTCCACCATCCTCCTCTTCCCGGTTAACTACAGGGAGCTGGGACATATCCTCACTGCTACTACTGTCCTGAGGAGGGGACAGCTCCAAGTCACTACTGCTGTCCTGAGGAGGGGACAGCTCCAAGTCACTACTGCTGCTGCCTAGTTCCGTTCCACAGCTTCCACTGCTCCCCAACCTGAGAGAGGAGTTGGTGTTGATCACTCCTTCACAGGAGGAGATTATCTCATTGATGTTGGTACTGGTTTTGAAGTTACTGTTGTTTGTGGTGGTCCCTCTGAGATGTAGATTCTTACTGCCTCCCCTGTTGCGGAGTGTTTGATTCTGGACCTCAAGTCTTCGAATGAGTTCCTGGAGCTTACGTACCTCCTCCAACTCCACCCCTGCTAGCTCCTGCTCCTCCTCGTAGCTCGGCTGGGAGGGCTTCACAAGACCCTCGGCACAGTCATTGTCTGCTGGTTGCACCGCACTGGAGCTGTGCGGAACTACCATGTTTCTCCCGGTCCGCTAGAGGAAGAGAATGTTTCGATCAGCAGCTTGCTCAAGGAACAACAAACCATACGATCTTGGGTACAGACGCTCAGCGAGGTACAGATCATGGTTGAAAACAGTGGGGGGGTTTGTCACCGCGTTGCGTAAAATGGGGGGTAGCTAATCAATTTGATCATAGCAACGTTTGCTTGCCAATAAAG
Source organism: Oncorhynchus mykiss (assembly GCF_013265735.2). Classification (NCBI taxonomy): domain Eukaryota; kingdom Metazoa; phylum Chordata; class Actinopteri; order Salmoniformes; family Salmonidae; genus Oncorhynchus; species Oncorhynchus mykiss. Next base: position 11,536,487 of record NC_050571.1, read on the forward strand.
CCAAGGCCATATAGACCGGGGTTAAATGTATTTTCTGCCTAGATCAATTAACTAGCCAGCTCCCATGATTAGCACCAATAATACCGCCATGATGAATAAAGAAATGTCCTAAAATAACGGCCGAAGCCTCAAAGGCTGACAAATTACAGGCTAGAGACACAAACAGCCCCCACACTCGTTCAGTTTCATTGAATGCCGCCAACATTTACAGTTTAAAGATTAAGTCCAGCTTCTTCTTGCTATTTGTTATTCGCTAATTATCAAAAGTACAACTTTAATACACATGCACTTATAATACTATATAACTCTAAAACACACACATGCATTTATATAATTTATCATGCAAGCCAATAGATAATTTGATGTTATATCGATGCATTTTCAAAAGAGTCGTTGGGTTAGTTAGCTGAACATAACAAACCTGCTGTACCTGCACCGGTTGAGCTGAGCCGTGTTGGTGTCAAAAGATGTTCGAATGAGCCTGCTAAATCCAACAAAACGAGAGTTTGCATGAATCAAGTAGGTTTGCAAGGTATACTAAAAACGTAAATCGTATGTATCAACAAACAAAAAAAGTACAGCTATATGATTGTCGATGTGATGTGGGGGGACCACGCTAAGCCATTTTCCCCGTTCGCCTGTAATTGGCTAGCTAACTAGCAGCTATGTTTTGCCAGCTTTTGAGGGACTCGAGTTGACCCAATCAGGGCATTGCTCCCGCCCCGTACTTGACATGACCACGATATTTGGTGCCACCTGCAGGATACTCCAGGTGTTGCCTGCCGTTCTCTTCTCATGCGCTAGAGGTCGCCGAATACAAGGAGAAAGCAAAAAAAAACATGTAACCCACAATGGCACACCTGGGGTGCATTCAGTTCGCTTCAACGTTTGCTACGTTTGCGTGACTATTTGTACTTAACGACACATTTCCCCAAAACGCTGAGCATTGTTCTTCAACAGCATTTGAGGTATAGCCACAAAAATGTCAGTCGACATGAGAGTAAATTAGATGCATTGGGAATGTTTGGTTGTACTAGTTATGTAATCTACCACAATACCTATAATTATCAAAATAACCTGTCTTCAACATAACAGAACTACATGAGCTGTGAAAGGGGAAGAAAACAAACGGAGGAAAATAACTCCTCTGTAGTATTGTGACGCCACACCTCTCTTTATCTGTGCCAAGATAACACACCAAAACGTACCATCATTGCTCAAGTTCTGCAGAGCTCTTACTTCTGTTGCAAAGGTGATTCTCACGGCAATAAACATGCTTCACTTATTGAATTGTACCCGTAGATAATAGAGCTATGAGTAAGTAGTAGCCTACGACCAGAAACAAGCTCAGGGCAGAGACTAGATCTGATGTTGACCTAGTGGAAGAATACTGGGTTGGGTTCCCAAAGTGAAGGCAGAGAGAGAGGGTGGAACCTGTGAGGAGTGTCAGTTTGATAGTAACTCTGCTGGTTCGGGAACGTGTACTAACAAGTATGCACATGTTACTGTGTGTGTACACCACCATATTCTTCACTATATCAAATCAAATCAAAGTTTATTTGTCATGTGCGCCGAATACAACAGGTGTAGACCTTACAGTGAGATGCTTGCTTAAAAGCCCTAACCAACAGTGCAATTGTTAAGTAAAATATAGGTATGAGGTGAACAATAGATAAGTAATGAAATAAAACAACAGCCAAAAGACAGTGAAAAATAACAGTAGAGAGGCTATATACAGTAGAGAGGCTATATACAGTAGAGAGGCTATATACAGTAGAGAGGCTATATACAGTAGAGAGGCTATATACAGTAGAGAGGCTATATACAGTAGAGAGGCTATAACAGTAGAGAGGCTATAACAGTAGAGAGGCTATATACAGTAGAGAGGCTATAACAGTAGAGAGGCTATATACAGTAGAGAGGCTATAACAGTAGAGAGGCTATAACAGTAGCGAGGCTATAACATTAGCGAGGCTATATACAGTAGTGAGGCTATATACAGTAGCGAGGCTATAACATTAGCGAGGCTATATACAGTAGTGAGGCTATATACAGTAGCGAGGCTATAACATTAGCGAGGCTATATACAGTAGCGAGGCTATGTACAGGCACCGGTTAGTCGGGCTGATTGAGGCAATATGTACAGGTAGGTATAGTTAAAGTGACTATGCATTTATGATCAACAGAGAGTAGCAGCAGCGAAAAAGAGGGGTTGGCGGGTGGGGGGTTGGCGGGTGGCGGGACACAATGCAAATAGTCCGGGTAGCCATTTGTTTGCCTGTTCAGGAGTCTTATGGCTTTGGGGAGAAGCTGTTGAGAAGCGTTTTGGTCCTAGACTTGGCGCTCCGGTACCGCTTGCCATGCAATTTTTTTGACAATTATTAGGGCCTTCCTCTGACACTGCCTGGTGTAGAGGTACTGGATGGCAGGCAGCTTAGCCCCAGTGATGTACTGGGCCGTTCGCACTACCCTCTGTCGTGCCTTGCGGTCAGATACCGAGCAGTTGACGTACCAGGCAGTGATGCAACCAGTGCTCTCGATGTTGCAGCTGTAGAACCTTTTGAGGATCTTTTTTAGTCTCCTGAGGGGGAATAGGCTTTATCGTGCCCTCTTCACACCTGTCTTGGTGTGTTTGGACCATGATAGTTGTTGGTGATGTGGACACCAAGGAACTGGAAGCTCCCAACCTGCTCCACTACAGCCCCGTCGATGAGAATGGGGGCGTGCTCGGTCCTCCTTTTCCTGTAGTCCACAATCTCCTTTGTCTTGATTGTGTTGAGGGAGAGGTTGTTATTCTGGCACCACCCGGCCAGGCCAGGACCTCCTCCCTATAGGCTGTCTCGTCGTTGTCGTTGATCAGGCCTACCACTGTTGTGTCGTCTGCAAACTTAATGATGGTGTTGGAGTCGTGCCTGGTCATGCAGTCGTGGGTGAACAGGGAGGACAGGAGGGGACTGAGCACACACCCCATGAGCTGTTATGGTGTTATGATTATGGTCTGGATTCAAAGTAAAGATGGGTGGGGGCTGTTCAAAAGGAAATTCAAGCGTCTTATTGTGGCTAGATAACCACAGTAAATATAGGATCAACATGGAGTTTGCTCGTTACATTTACTTACAGTACTTACTTACATTTGCTCCCTGTTGTTCATGTGTTACTCTGTGCATCGTCAATTCTGTGTGTGTCATCTGTCTTCTGCTAATGAGATCATGTGTCCTCTGTGAATACTGCACAGAGGAAACATTTACATGACATTTTACATCTCTCATTTTTATTCAGAGCGACTTACAGTCAGTTTACAATATGTTGCAATATGTGAAATATCTCCCTGGTATATTTTTCCCCGTTTGATCAAAGATTAGCTATGCCTTATCTGTCTCATCACCACAAACACTCATCTACTCCAACAAATACAAGGAAGTACACGACAACAATTCCTGCCTGACTACCATCACTACACACACACGCACGCACGCACGCACACACGCACGCGCACGCACACGCACGCACACACACACACACACACACACACACACACACACACACACACACCACCATTATTTCTGTACCCATGAAAGCAAAGGGAACTGAACTAAATGTCTATCGCCCCATAGCACTCACTCTTGTCATCATGATGTGCTTTGAGGGACTTGTCAAGGATCATATCACCTCTACCTTACCTGACACCCTAGACCCACTTCAATTAGCTTACCACCCCAATAGATCCACAGACAATGCAATCGCCATCACACTGTACACTGCCCTATCCCATCTGGACAAGAGGAATACCTATGTGAGAATGCTGTTCATTGACTATAGCTCAGCATTCAACCCCATAGTACCCTCCAAGCTCATCACTAAGCTCGAGGCCCTGGGTCTGAACCCTGCCATGTGCAACTCGGTCCTGGACTTCTTGATGGGCCGCGCTATATATATATATATATATATATATATATAATTTTCAACTGGCATTCGGGGTCAGCCCTCAGGCACCCGGCCCGCTACAAGGAGTCGCTAGAGCGCAATGAGCCAACTAAAGCCCCACTAGCCAAACCCTCCCCTAACCCGGACGATGCTGGGCCAAACCCTCCCCTAACCCGGACGACGCTGGGCTAAACCCTCCCCTAACCCGGACGACGCTGGACCAAACCCTCCCCTAACCCAGATGACGCTGGGCCAATTGTGCGCCATCCTATGGGACTCCCGACCACAGCTGGTTGTGGCACAGTCCAGGATATGAACCAGGGACCTTAGTAACGCAATGCAGTGCCTTAGACCACTGCACCACTCGGGAGCCCAAAATATTTACATATTCTTAATTCCATTCCTTTACTTTAGATTTGTGTGTATTGTTGTGAAATTGTTCGATATTACTTGTTAGATATTATTGCACTGTTGGAGCTAGAAACACAAGCATTTCGCTATGCTCACAGTAACATCTGCTTAACATGGGTATTTGGTATTTTATTAGGATCCCCATTTCCGGTTGCAAAAGCAGCAGCTACTCTTCCTGGGGTTCACACAGAACATGACACATGACATAACTGCAGCAGCTACTCTTCCTGAGGTCCACACAGAACATGAAACATGACCTAACAGCAGCAGCTACTCTTCATGGGGGCCACACAGAACATGAAACATGATGTAACAGCAGCAGCTACTCTTCCTGAGGTTCACACAGAACATGAAACATGACCTAACAGCAGCAGCTACTCTTCATGGGGGCCACACAGAACACAGAACATGATGTAACAGCAGCAGCTACTCTTCCTGGGGCCACACAAAACATGAAACATGACCTAACAGCAGCAGCTACTCTTCCTGGGGCCACACAGAACATGGAACATGATGTAACAGCAGCAGCTACTCTTCCTGGGGTCCACACAGAACATGAAACATGACCTAACAGCAGCAGCTACTCTTCCTGGGGGCCACACAGAACACAGAACATGATGTAACAGCAGCAGCTACTCTTCCTGGGGCCACACAGAACATGAAACATGATGTAACAGCAGCAGCTACTCTTCCTGAGGGCCACACAGAACATGAAACATGACCTAACAGCAGCAGCTACTCTTCCTGGGGGTCACACAGAACATGAAACATGACCTAACAGCAGCAGCTACTCTTCCTGGGGCCACACAGAACATGAAACATGACCTAACAGCAGCAGCTACTCTTCCTGGGGGTCACACAGAACATGAAACATGACCTAACAGCAGCAGCTACTCTTCCTGGGGCCACACAGAACATGAAACATGATGTAACAGCAGCAGCTACTCTTCCTGGGGCCACACAGAACATGAAACATGACCTAACAGCAGCAGCTACTCTTCCTGGGGTTCACACAGAACATGAAACATGACCTAACAGCAGCAGCTACTCTTCCTGGGGGCCACACAGAACATGAAACATGACCTAACAGCAGCAGCTACTCTTCCTGGGGGTCACACAGAACATGACACATGACATAACAGCAGCAGCTACTCTTCCTGGGGCCACACAGAACATGAAACATGATGTAATACAGAACATTAATAGACAAGAACAGCTCAACGACAGAACTACATCAATGTTTTTTTAAAGGCACACGTAGCCTACATATCAATACATTCACACAAACTATATAGGTCAAATAGGGAAGAGGCGTTGTGCCGTGAGGTGTTGCTTTATCTGTTTTTTGAAACCAGGTTTGCTGTTTATTTGAGCAATATGAGATGGAAGGAAGTTCCATGCAATAAGGGCTCTATATTTCTTGAATTTGTTCTGGATTTGGGGACAGTGAAAAGACCCCTGGTGGCATGTCTGGTGGGATAAGTGTGTATGTCAGAGCTGTGTGTAAGTTGATTATGCAAACAATTTGGGATTTTCAACACATTAATGTTTCTTATAAAAAGAAGAAGTGATGCAGTCAGTCTCTCCTCAACCTTTAGCCAAGAGAGACTGGTATTCATAGTATTTATATCAGCCCTCTGATTACAATTAAGAGCAAAATGTGCCGCTCTGTTCTGGGCCAGATGCAGCTTAACCAGGTCTTTCCTTGCAGCACTTGGCCACACGTCTTGACATTGATCAAGATATGATAACACTAGAGCCTGCAGGACTTGCTTGTTGGAGTGTGATGTCAAAAAAGTAGAGCATCTCTTTATTACAGACAGACCTTTCCCCATCTTTACAACCATTGAATATATATGTTTTGACCATGACAGTTTACTATCTAAGGTAACGGCAAGTAATTTAGTCTCCTCAACTTGTTCAACAGCCACACTGTTCATTACCAGATTCAGCTGAGGTCTAGAATTTAAGGAATGATTTGTACAAAATACAATTATCTTAGTTTTAGAGATGTTCAGGACCAGTTTATGACTGGCCACCCATTCCAAAACAGACTGCAACTCTTTGTTAAGGGTTTCAGTGACTTCATTAGCTGTGGTTTCTGATGCGTATATGGTTGAATCATCAGCATACATGGACACACACAGACTTTGTTTAATGCCAGTGGCAGGTCATTGCTAAAAATGGAAAAGAGCAGAGGGCCTAGAGAGCTGTCCTGCGGTACACCGCACTTTACATGTTTGACATTAGAGAAGCTTCCATTAAAGAAAACCCTTTGAGTTCTATTAGATAGATGGCTCTGAATCAACGATATGGAAGAGGTTGAAAAGCCATAACATAAGTTTTTCAACAACAGATTATGGTCAATAATATCAAAGGCTGCACTGAAATCGAACAGTACTCTTGTTACTGCTCCCACAATCTTATTATTAATTTCTTTCAACCAATCATCAGTCATTTGTGTCAGTGCAGTACATGTTGAGTGCCCTTCTCTATAAGCATGATGAAAGTCTGTTGTTAATATGTTTACAGAGAAATAGCATTGTATTTGGTCAAACATAATTTTTTCAGTTTGCTAAGAGCTGGCAGCAAGCTTACAGGTCTGCTGTTAGAACCAGTAAAGGCCGTTTGACCACTCTTGGGTAGCGGAATGACTTTGGCTTCCCTCCAGGCCTGAGAACAAAGACTTTCCTCTAGGCTCAGATTAAAGATATGACAGATAGGAGTGGCTATAGAGTCAGCTACTATCCTCAGTAGCTTTCTATCTATGTTGTCAATGCCAGAAGGTTTGTCATTATTGATCGATAACAATAATTGTTCCACCTCTCCCACACTAACTTTACAAAATTCAAACCTACAATGCTTTTCTTTCATATAGATTTTTTTATGCATGAATACAATTGCTCACTGTGTTCGTTGTTGGCATTTCCTGCCTAAGTTTGCCAACTTTGCCAATTAAGTAATCATTAATAAAATAATTGCCAACATCAAATGGTTTTGTGATGAATAAGCCATCTGATTCGATGAAAGATGGAATTGAATTTGTCTTTCTGCCCATCATTTCATTTAATGTACTCCAAAGTGTTTTTCCATCAGTCTGTATATCATTTATTTTGACTTCATAATACAGTTTATTCTTCTTTTTGGTGAGTTTAGTAATTTCATAATTTCTCGATTTGCAGTAGGTCAGCCAGTCAGATGTGCAGCCAAACTTATTAGCCATTCCTTTAGCCCCATCTCTTTCAACCATACAGTTTTTCAATTCCTCATCAATCCACAGAGCCTTAACAGTTCTAACAGTCAGTTTCTTAACAGGTGTATGTTTATCAATAATTGGAAGAAGCAATTTCATAAATTCATCAAGTGCAGTGTCTGGATGCTCCTCATTAATCACATCAGACCAACAACTATTTTTTAACATTATCCACATAAGAGTCACAGCAAAATCTTTTGTATGATCTCTTATACAGTACACTATTTTAGGCCCAGCTGTTGAAACTTTGGCTTTCCTGGATATAGCCACTGTATTGTGATCACTGCATCCAATGGGTACGGATACAGCTTTAGAATCAATCAATCAATCAATCAATCAAATGTATATATAAAGCCCTTCGTACATCAGCTGATATCTCAAGGTGCTGTACAGAAACCCAGCCTAAATCCCCAAACAGCAAGCAATGCAGGTGTAGAAGCACGGTGCCTAGGAAAAACTCCCTAGAAAGGCCAGAACCTAGGAAGAAATCTCTTCTGGCTGTGCCGGGTGGAGATTATAACAGAATATGGCCAAGATCTTCAAATGTTCCTAGATGAACAAAGTTCTACAGCATTAGTAAAAATGTGATCGATACATGTGGATGATCTTGTTACTGTAGTGTTTGTAAACACCCTATATGTGACCAATACCATTTGATCTGACACACACACACAGTAGCCTACAGTGTTGTCAGAAAGTATATATACCCTTTGAATTATTCCACATTTTGTTGTGTTACAGCCTGAATTCAAAATGGATTAAATAGATTTTTTAAAATCTCATCCATCTACACACAATACCCCATAATGACAAAGTGAAAACCTGCTTAGCGAAATTTTAGCAAATGTATTGATTTGTTAAGCACATTTTTACTCCTGAACTTATTTAGGCTTGTCATAACAAAGGGGTTGAATACTTATTGACTCTTGACATTGCAGCTTTTAATTTTTAATTTATTTGTAAAAATGTAATTCCACTTTGACATTATGGGGGTATTGTGTGTAAGCCAGTGACACAACATCTCAAATGAATCAATGAATGAATGAAGTTCAGGCTGTAACACAATAACATGTGAAAAAGTCAAGGGGTGTGAACACTTTCTGAAGGCTCTGCATGTGCACGTTCAGCAGTAGGACACACATCACTGAGGATATCACCACTGTGGGCTTAAGATACTGAGGAAACTGAAGACCTACAATCCTATTCAACAGATTACTATCCAAGTGCGACAAGAATCGTGTTAGATCTGCAGACAACACAGCTAGGGAGGGCTTAGGATGTGTGGTGCCTTAGTTTATGTCCCAAATGGCTCCATATTTCCTGTATAGTTCACTACCATATAAGGCCCTTGTCAAAATTAGTGCACTATATTGGGAATAGGGTGCCATTTGGAACAAGGCCCTACTCTTAGTTGGTTGGTGATTGGTTGTGAGATACGGGTAGTCTGAGGATCTCTCTCACTCTATGGTCTTTGTCCTCCTAGATATTACCGGTCTCTATGACGTGTGTCATCCATTAGACTAGACTACTAGAGAGTTCATCCTTATGACACCATAGAGATAGTGAAGAGGGGCATGTGGAACTCTGCCAGGGCAGATTCCGTCTCTATTTGAGACCATATTTAACCAATTATCCCATAGCTGAGATAAACATCCTCCCAGTGAGGAGAATAAAGGCTGTAGCTAAGGTGGTCCACTCACAAAAACAACAATGGGATAATTATCATAATTAAATGAAATAAAAATAAATTATAATTGGTTGAATACATGCGTTTATACCAATCACTGGGAGGACGTTTCTCATTGATGGGATAATTGGTTGAATACAGCCTTATACTCGTCACTGGGAGGACGTTTATCTATGAATGATGTCCTATGATTGTAACTCCCTCTTACTTACAGTAATATGTCAGAAATACACTGTCAAACACACTGTGGGGTCAAACACACTGTGGAGTCAAACACACTGTGGAGTCAAACACACTGTGGAGTGTGTGTCTGTGAGATCTGGCAAGTCTATTCCACAAGTGGAAGCAGGATCCAGAGGAAACGTGTTGTAGCAAACCGGAGGTTTAAAAACAACATCCTTCTTGGTACCCAGTTATTTCAAATCTCCTCTGCTAAATTCATTGACATGAGTCCTCTCTTTCTCAGCTATAAGAACAGGCAGACCTGTTACTAACATGATCTTGACTTCCCCTTTTTTTTGCAGTGCCGTAACTTAAAAAGTGTTGGGTAATTGTGCAGAAGAAGACTCCAGATAATGCAATATATATATCAGCTAATACAGCACCCATAACTCATAACTCTGTTGGTCCACTGCTGAGGCAGATTGAGGAGAGGAGCATGCTGCAGAGGCAGAGGTAGGAGAGGGGCATTCTGAGGCCTGCTGCAGAGGCAGAGGGAGGAGAGGGGTACAGTCGTGTCCCAAATGTCTATTAATTTTGTAGTGCACTACTTTTGATCAGGCCCATAGTGCCCTGGTCAAAAGTAATGCTCTATATAGGGAATAATGTACCATTTGGGACAGAAACTGTCACTACACCAGGCTGGATATCGAAAAACCCTAAAAGTTTTACCCAAGCAATGCAGAATGTGTGGGGAGAAACCTTGGTAGAGCTTGCATTTCAATATTCAAGGAAGCGCCCAACTAAATGTACAGCTCAGATTATACTTGTGCTTGTGTTGTGCTGCAATGCTGTTCCTATGAAAAACATCTGCTGTTAACTTTTGTTTGAAGGCGCATCACTGTAATAGTTTTAGCATAGTGAAGGGTGTTTCATGTTTGACTGGAGGATCCTCAGCTTTGCTTGAGTTTGTAGTTAGAGTTGGAGGTATCAGTTGAACGGCTGACTAGCTACATATGTTACACTTGGCTGAGACTAAATAGTATTGCAATACCTGTGTAGCACACAATGACATGTAAATATTTTCATTTTAGGGCCAACAAAAGCACCGTATCAATGGAGAACGACTGAACCCTCTAATTGAAGCCACGGCGGTTCAAGGCGGTACTGCAGGCATTGTTTGCAGAAAACAGGGCCTCCAATTATAGTGAATGGAAAAATTGTAATCTTCATGATCAATCTTCATGTAAATAAAATTATGTTTTGAAGACAATCATGGTACAAATGATTTATTGTAATACACCAGATGTATGTCCTTGAACTGATTATTTTAAAATCATGCAGAAGGATAATTTAAGGATAATTTAGTGACTAATGGCATCTGCAGTACCCCGTTCGGCCTGCAACTGCTCTAGTCAACAACGACACTTCCTGGAGTAGCTCAAACTGCGCATCCTATGTCTCCATGAGACGCCATCTTAACGGACTTCATTTGGCTTCAATGCGCTATTGAGTCTTCACATAGGAATGAATGGTGTCACATAATCGATGGCTTTGTCCATTCATGTACAGGGCATTCGGAAAGTATTCCGACTCCTTCACTTTTTCCACATCTTGTTACTTTACAGCCTTTTTCTAAAATGGATTACATTTTTTCCCCCCTCATCAATCTACACACAATACTCCATAATGACAAAGTGAAAACAAGGTTTCTAGACAACAACAAAAAATTAAATACCTTATTTACACAAGTATTCAGATCCTTTGATCCTTTGCTACGAGACTCGAAATCGAAATTGTTTCCATTAATCATCCTTGAGATGTTTCTACAACTTCATTGGAGTCCACCTGTGGTAAATTAAATTGATTGGACATGGTTTGGAAAGGCACACAGCTGACAGTGCATGTCAGAGCAAAAACCAAGCCATGAGGTCGAAGGAATTGTCTGTAGAGCTCCGAGACAGGATTGTGTCGAGACACAGATCTGGGGAAGGGTAAAAGGAATGTCTGCAGCATTGAATGTCTCCAAGAACATAGTGGCCTCCATCATTCTTAAATGGAAGAAGTTTGGAACCACCAAGACTCTTCCTAGAGCAGGCCGCCCGGCCAATATGAGCAATCGGGAGAAGGGCCTTGGTCAGGGAGGTGACCAAAAACCCGATGGTCACTCTGACAGAGCTCCAGAGTTCCTCTGTGGAGATGAGAGAACCTTCGAAAAGGACAACCCTCTCTGCAGCACTCCACCAATCAGGCCTTTATGGTAGAGTGGCCATTTAGTCCTCCATTTAGAAACCACTCCTCAGTAAAAGGCACATGACAGCCTGCTTGGAGTTTGCAAAAAGGCACCTAAAGGACTCTGACCATGAGAAACAAGATTCTCTGGTCTGATGAAACCAAGATTGAACTCTGGCCTGAATGCCAAGTGTCACTGCCACGCCCTGATCTGTTTCACCTGTCTTTGCGAGTGTCTCCACCCCCTCCAGGTGTCGCCCATCTTCCCCATTATCCCTGTGTATTTATACCTGTGTTCTCTGTCTGTCTGTTGCCAGTTCGTTTTGTTTCGTAAAGCCTACCAGTGTTTTACCCTCTGCTCCTGTCTCTCGTTTTCCTCGTTTTCCTGGTGTTGACCATTCTACCTGCCCTGACCCTGCCTGCCGTCCTGTACCTTTGCCCCACCTATCTGTATACCGCCCTCTACCCTCCTTGACCTGCTTTTTGCCTGCCCCTGTTCGATTAATAAATTGTTGTTACTTTGACGTTGTCTGCATCTGGGTCTTACTTGAAACGTGATAGTACGAACTGACCATGACTGACCCAGCAGATCCGGACCAGCTACGAAACACCATCTCCTGACATGACATGTCCGCATTTGTCGCCACTTGCATGGTTTGTGCACAGAACAACACTCCTCAGCAAGCTCTGGCTGGTCTCCTCCAACCTCTGTCTGTCCCTCACCGTACCTGGTCTCACATCTCCCTGGACTTTGTCACGGGTCTTCCCCCACCATCCTGATTGTGGTGGATCGGTTTTCCAAAGCTGCCCACTTCATTCCTTTCCCCAAACTACCCTCTGCCAAAGAGATGGCCCAGCTCATGCAGCACATCTTCCAGATCCATGGTCTACCAGTAGACATGGTCTCCGACTGGGGTCCTCAGTTCTCCCCCCAGTACTGGAAGGCGTTCTGCACCCTCATTGGGTTGTTGGCCATCCTGTCCTCCGGGTTCCACCGCCAGTCGGAGCGAGCCAACCAGACGACTCTGCTCTGCCTGGTCTCCGCCAACCCTACCACCTGGAGCCAGCAGCTTGTGTGGGTTGAATATGCCCACAACACCCTTCCCTGCTCTGCCACGGACCTATCACCTTTTGAGTGTTCCCTGGGGGTATCAGCCCCCGCTCTTCCCTGAGCAGGAAGAAGAGGTCGGCATACCTTCTGCCCAGATGTTTGTTCACCGCTGTCGTCGTACCTGGAGGAGAGCCCGGTCGGCCCTCCTCAAGACCACCTCCAGGTATCGACGACAAGCAGTTCACAACCGGACCCCGGCATTGGCTAGGACAGAAGGTATGGCTGTCCAACCGGGATCTGCCCCTCCAAAGTCGTTAGCCCCTCTGCTGTTCGTCTTCTGCTGCCCCGTACCATTCATATACATCTTACCTTTCATGTGTCCAGAGTTAAACCAATGTCTCACAGCCCTTTGTCTCCTGTTTCCTTGATTGTTCCTGTTTTCCTAGTTTTCCCAGTGCTGACCATTCTGCCTCCCCTGACCCTGCCTGCCGTCCTGTACCTTTGCCCCACCTATCTGGATTACCGCCCTCTGCCTGCCTTGACCTGCTTTTTGCCTAAACTCAGCTGTTGTTACTTCGATGTCGTCTGCATCTGCGTCTTACCTGAAACGTGATAGTCACGTCTGGAGGAAACCTGGCACCATCACTACAGTGAAGCATGTTGGTGGTGGCAGCATCATGCTGTGGGGATGTTTTTCAGTGGCAGGAACTGGGAGACTTGTCAGGTTCGAGGGAAAGATAAACGGAGAAAAGTACAGAGAGATCCTTGATGAAAACCTGCTCCAGAGCACTTAGGACCTCAGACTGGGGCGAAGGTACACCTTCCAACAGGACAACAACCCTATCACACAGCCAAGACAATGCAGGAGTGGCTTCGGGACAAGTCTCTGAATGTCCTTGAGTGGCCCAGCCAGAGCCCGGACTTGAACCCGATCGAACATTCCTGGAGAGACCTGAAAATAGCTGTGCAGCGACGCTCCCCATCCAACCTGACAGGGCTTGAGAGGACATGCAGAGAAAAATGGGAGAAACTCCCTAAATACAGGTGTGCCAAGCTTGTAGCGTCATGCCCAAGAAGACTTGAGGCTGTAATCGCTGCCAAAGGTGCTTCAACAAAGTACGGAGTCTGAATACTTATGTAAATGTGATATTTCCGTTCTTTATTTTTAATACATTTGCTTACATTTCTAAAAACCTGTTTTGCTTTGTCATTATTGGGTATAGTGTGTTGATTGATGAGAGGGATTTTTTTTTCTCCATTTTAGAATAAGGCTGTAACATAACAAAATGTGGAAAAAGTCAAGGGGTCTAAACACTTTCCAAAATGTGCTGTACATATTTTAATGAATCTTAATAGGATTGTATACTCAATATAATGATAAAAACATCACAAGATTACACTTATTGACTGAAGTCAAAATAATTAAGACAAGACCCAAATTCAGTTCTACAACACTCATTTTATTAAAACAAAAATATCTTCTCTCATGTTATTGTTACAGAACTTATCCAGAATGGCACTGTGTACAGGCAGAACATTGGGCATAGTTGACAGTGTTATTGTTACAGAACTTATCCAGAATGGCACTGTGTACAGGCAGAACATTGGGCAGTGGAACAGACGGTGACAGTATTATCGCTCATAGACACAAACACAACGTATTCATTTCTTCCTTCTGTTCAACCCTGGCTCATCCATCTTTATCTTAGTTCACCCCTTTCCAACCAAGACTGCATAAAAAAAAGCCTAATTCAAAACATTTGACAGTTAAAATCATATTGGCCTTCCCTTTACTAATCATGCACCCCTAACCCCACAGCATCAGAGTCAACGCCATTGTGATTAACTAACATGGCGATACGGAAAGAAGCAGAAGCGATAGTCATATTTATTAGGTGGAGGAGAAGAGAGAGGGATGACTGGAGGAGAGGAACCATGGCGTTTCATTTGGAGCCCTCTTCAGCTTTCTTCTCCTGCTCGATATCTGTGAGAGAAAGAGCGAGCGAGGGAGGGGGAGAGCAAGAGACTTAGTGATTAGTCTATGTCTTGATCACTGTTGTGATGGATACATGGCATATTGAGTAATCAAACTATCATATATATTTGTTAATCACCTCATTTATTTCAAAACACTCAAAACAGGACATCACAACCCATCCAAAATGGAAGATACTGTATCAGAAAATGGCAGTACATCATCATACAGAACGTTAAAATCACGAGCTATCACTGAGCAATAGAACACAGGAAGATTCCACTCTCATCAGGAGGGGGGCTGGTTGAGAGGCAGCTTCTGAGACAGATGGTTCCTCTCCTGTCATTGGCTCGTTATCAGTCTGGCTGGTAAAACCGCCAGTCCAATAGTCAAGCATCTTTTATTGTGCTATCAACAACCCTCTCGTCAGGTTTCTACTGTAAATCCTGCTATCAACAACCCTCTCCTCGGGTTTCTACTGTAAATCTTCAAGAGGTGTGTGTGAGGCTGTCTGAGTGAAGCTATATGGTATGTCTGCTGGTAATACTGCACTGTACAGCCCTGTCTAAGTTGGTACTTGCCAGAGTTTATGGGGAAATTGTGCTTTAAGAAATAAAATGGAAGACTACACAATAGAACATGGTAACAGAGTAATTGTCATGTCATTTTAATATTATGACCATGTAATACTGATGTAAATACCTGGAAATAGAGAACTGGAAATAGAAAGCCTAACCAACCAACTTCAATTGGGGGTCTAGATTTCATTACTAGAGGTTCCTCCCTGCATTGCAGTATTCTCTGTCCTGGGGTGGGGGTTATTGCAGTATTCTCTGTCCTGGGGTGGGGGTTATTGCAGTATTCTCTGTCCTGGGGTGGGGGTTATTGCAGTATTCTCTGTCCTGGGGTGGGGGTTATGATGCTTACTACTGCTCTCCCAATCACACCTCTTACCACACTGCTACGGACAGAGAACATCTTGAATATCCACCCAAATCACACCTCCTACCACACTGCTACTGACAAACAATTTATATACATTTCCACACTATGAGTTTGGAATAATACTGTGAAATTGTGAAAAGGATGATGCAATTTCAGTGTAAGAGCTGTTTGAAAAAGCTGCCTGAAATTTCAGCCTGTTTTGGTGGGAGTGAGATTTGGCGTTCCATGGTAACATCACCATGCGGTAAAATTAGTTAATAGACCAATAAGAAAGAGAGTTCCAAACCCCTCTGCCAATAACAGCTAATTTTCTGTTTTCCGCTCCCCACTCAAAACCTGCTAAATTCTTGCTTGAGAAATTGCTCTTCGCTAAGAAGATATTTTTGTTTCTCTTTGACAATTTTAACTCACAGCAATCACAGTAATCACAGCAATCACAGTAATCACAGTAATCACAGCAATCACAGCAATCACAGTAATCACAGTAATCACAGCAATCACAGTAATCACAGTAATCACAGTAATCACAGTAATCACAGCAATCACAGCAATCACAGTAGTCACAGTAATCACAGCAATCACAGTAATCACAGCAATCACAGTAATCACAGTAATCACAGCAATCACAGTAATCACAGCAATCACAGTAATCACAGCAATCACAGTAATCACAGCAATCACAGTAATCACAGCAATCACAGCAATCACAGTAATCACAGCAATCACAGTAATCACAGCAATCACAGCAATCACAGTAATCACATCAATAGCCTAGTGGTTAGAGTGTAGAGGCGGCAGGTAGCCTAGTGGTTAGAGTGTAGAGGCGGCAGGTAGCCTAGTGGTTAGAGTGTAGAGGCGGCAGGTAGCCTAGTGGTTAGAGTGTAGAGGCGGCAGGTAGCCGTGTGGTTAGAGTGTAGAGGCGGCAGGTAGCCTTGTGGTTAGAGTGTAGAGGCGGCAGGTAGCCTTGTGGTTAGAGTGTAGAGGCGGCAGGTAGCCTAGTGGTTAGAGTGTAGAGGCGTCAGGTAGCCTTGTGGTTAGAGTGTAAAGGCGGCAGGTAGCCTAGTGGTTAGAGTGTAGAGGCGGCAGGTAGCCTAGTGGTTAGAGTATAGAGGCGGCAGGTAGCCTAGTGGTTAGAGTGTAGAGGCGGCAGGTAGTCTAGTGGTTAGAGTGTAGAGGCGGCAGGTAGCATAGTGGTTAGAGTGTAGAGGCGGCAGGTAGCCTAGGGGTTAGAGTGTAGAGGCAGCAGGTAGCCTTGTGGTTAGAGTGTAGAGGCGGCAGGTAGCCTAGTGGTTAGAGTGTAGAGGCGGCAGGTAGCCTAGGGGTTAGAGTGTAGAGGCGGCAGGTAGCCTAGTGGTTAGAGTGTAGAGGCGGAAGGTAGCCTAGTGGTTAGAGTGTAGAGGCGGCAGGTAGCCTAGTGGTTAGAGCGTTGGACTAGTAACCGAAAGGTTGCAAAATGTTGCATTCCCGAGCTGCCAAGGTAAAAATCTGTCGTTCTGCCCCTGAACAAGGCAGTTAACCCACTGTTCCTAGGCCATCATTGAAAATAAGAATATGTTCTTAATTAACTGACTTGTCTAGTTAAATAAAGGTAAAATAAAAAATAAAATGTATGAAGTTTGAGATGTGGGCATGCAGTATCTCAGGTTAGGATTGGATCGTGACAGATAGAGGCAACAACAGAGGTTATATGAGCATTCCCTTTAAAATGCTAAAATGCTGTACTGTTGACCAGAGCCAGGCACTATGTGGGGATAAGGGTTCAATTTGGGATGGAACAAGAGAAAGGAGGAATCAGGCAGAATCTGATGGAGGGGGGTGATAAGGATCAGTTCATGTTGATGAGGCTGCTGTCATGGTGACCGCGTAACTCCTCTCTTCCTGCTCCTCTGTCACGTCATTTCCTGTCTGACCTACGGCTTCAGCCTTGTCCATCCTGTCTGAACTAAGACCTCTTTAGGTCGGCACTAAAGCCTTAGCTAGTACAGTCCCTTTCTGCACCAGAAGGCAGACTCTCCTCCCCTAACTGCACTAAGATTGCATCTCCAATGCAGCTTGACTTCAAAGCTCAATGCACAGGCCCAGAAAGCCCAGCCTTTTGTGACTACTCTGCATAATGTTATTAATACCAAAGAAATAACTGGTGGCTGCCAGGCCTCAGAGCCACTAAAATATCATCACGGTTCTGTAACGCTGCTGGATAGCAGTCAGACAAGCGTGTACTTGATAACTGGAATGCAGTGGGCGTAACTGTAAAAATGTTACCTACGGTGAGTGTTCTTCTCAACAGTGTACAGTGTACTGTTTCTGGATGGTCAGGTGAAGATTTACCCTCTACTTTACATACAGTCAAATAAAGAGAAACTACACATCACTAACTCTACAGTAGAAGGGCACTAACTCTACAGTAGAAGGGCACTAACTCTACAGTAGAAGGACACTAATACACTACTAACACTACAGTAGAAGGGCACTAATACACTACTAACACTACAGTAGAAGGGCACAAATACACTACTAACACTACAGTAGAAGGGCACTAACACTACAGTAGAAGGGCACTAATACACTACTAACACTACAGTAGAAGGGCACTAATACACTACTAACACTACAGTAGAAGGGCACTAACACTACAGTAGAAGGACACTAATACACTACTAACACTACAGTAGAAGGGCACTAATACACTACTAACACTACAGTAGAAGCGCACTAACACTACAGTAGAAGGGAACTAACACTACAGTAGAAGGGCACTAACACACTACTAACACTACAGTAGAAGGGCACTAACACTACAGTAGAAGGGAACTAACACTACAGTAGAAGGGCACTAATACACTACTAACACTACAGTAGAAGGGCACTAACACTACAGTAGAAGGGAACTAACACTACAGTAGAAGGGCACTAACACACTACTAACACTACAGTAGAAGGGCACTACCACTACAGTAGAAGGGCACTAATAGACAACTAACGCTACAGTAGAAGGGCACTAACTCTACAGTAAAGGGCACTAACACTACAGTAGAAGGGCACTAACACACTACTAACACTACAGTAGAAGGGCACTAACACACTACTAACACTACAGTAGAAGGGCACTAACACTACAGTAGAAGGGCACTAACACACTACTAACACTACAGTAGAAGGGCACTAACACTACAGTAGAAGGGCACTAAAACACTACTAACACTACAGTAGAAGGGCACTGACACACTACTAACACTACAGTAGAAGGGAACTAACACTACAGTAGAAGGGCACTAATACACAACTAACACTACAGTAGAAGGGCACTAACACTACAGTAGAAGGGCACTAACACACAACTAACACTACAGTAGAAGGGCACTAACACACTACAGTAGAAGGGCACTAACACTACAGAAGAAGGGCACTAACACACTACTAACACTACAGTAGAAGGACACTAACACACTACTAACACTACAGTAGAAGGGCACTAACACACTATAGTAGAAGGGCACTAACACTACAGTAGAAGGGCACTAACACACTACTAACACTACAGTAGAAGGACACTAACACACTACTAACACTACAGTAGAAGGACACTAACTCTACAGTAAAGGGCACTAACACTACAGTAGAAGGGCACTAACACACTACTAACACTACAGTAGAAGGGCACTAACACACTACTAACACTACAGTAGAAGGGCACTAACACTACAGTAGAAGGGCACTAACACACTACTAACACTACAGTAGAAGGGCACTAACACTACAGTAGAAGGGCACTAAAACACTACTAACACTACAGTAGAAGGGCACTAACACACTACTAACACTACAGTAGAAGGGAACTAACACTACAGTAGACGGGCACTAATACACAACTAACACTACAGTAGAAGGGCACTAACACTACAGTAGAAGGGCACTAACACACTACTAACACTACAGTAGAAGGGCACTAACACTACAGTAGAAGGGCACTAACACTACAGAAGAAGGGCACTAACACACTACTAACACTACAGTAGAAGGACACTAACACACTACTAACACTACAGTAGAAGGGCACTAACACTACAGTAGAAGGGCACTAACACACTATAGTAGAAGGGCACTAACACTACAGTAGAAGGGCACTAACACACTACTAACACTACAGTAGAAGGACACTAACACACTACTAACACTACAGTAGAAGGACACTAACGCACTACTAACACTACAGTAGAAGGACACTAACACACTACAGTAGAAGGGCACTAACACTACAGTAGAAGGGCACTAACACACTACAGTAGAAGGGCACTAACTCTACAGTAGAAGGGCACTAACACACTACTAACACTACAGTAGAAGGGCACTAACACTACAGTAGAAGGGCACTAACACTACAGTAGAAGGGCACTAACACACTACTAACACTACAGTAGAAGGGCACTAACACACTACTAACACTACAGTAGAAGGGCACTAACACTACAGTAGAATGGCACTAACACACTACTAGCACTACAGTAGAAGGACACTAACACTACAGTAGAAGGGCACTAACACACTACAGTAGAAGGGCACTAACACTACAGTAGAAGGGCACTAACACACTACAGTAGAAGGGCACTACCTCTACAGTAGAAGGGCACTAACACACTACTAACACTACAGTAGAAGGGCACTAACACACTACTAACACTACAGTAGAAGGGCACTAACACTACAGTAGAAGGGCACTAACACACTACTAACACTACAGTAGAAGGGCACTAACACTACAGTAGAAGGGCACTAACACAATACTAACACTACAGTAGAAGGGCACTAACACTACAGTAGAAGGGCACTAACACACTACTAACACTACAGTAGAAGGGCACTAACACACTACTAACACTACAGTAGAAGGGCACTAACACTACAGTAGAATGGCACTAACACACTACTAACACTACAGTAGAAGGACACTAACACTACAGTAGAAGGGCACTAACACACTACAGTAGAAGGGCACTAACACTACAGTAGAAGGGCACTAACACACTACAGTAGAAGGGCACTAACACACTACTAACACTACAGTAGAAGGGCACTAACACTACAGTAGAAGGGCACTAACACACTACTAACACTACAGTAGAAGGGCATTAACACACTACAGTAGAAGGGCACTAACTCTACAGTAGAAGGGCACTAACACACTACAGTAGAAGGGCACTAACACTACAGTAGAAGGGCACTAACACACTACAGTAGAAGGGCACTAACTCTACAGTAGAAGGGCACTAACACACTACTAACACTACAGTAGAAGGGCACTAACACACTACTAACACTACAGTAGAAGGGCACTAACACTACAGTAGAAGGGCACTAACACACTACTAACACTACAGTAGAAGGGCACTAACACTACAGTAGAAGGGCACTAACACACTACTAACACTACAGTAGAAGGGCACTAACACTACAGTAGAAGGACACTAATACACAACTAACAGTTACAGAGTGTGGCAGACGTAGGAGTATGAGCAATAAGGGGAGGAGACAGGTTAGGAGACAGGACAGGAAAGAAGGAGACTGGGAAGGAGACAGAAAAGTAGATAGGGTAGGAGAAACGTACCCTCCTTGGTTGGCAGAGTGTTCTTCTCAGCAGTACTGGTCTTCTTTAGACACTTCTTGTCAAAGGTCTCCACTCCCTGCTTCACTGGGTTGTTGTCGCCCATCTTAGATGATGTCTGAGGGAGAAGGAGTCAGAATGTAAATGTCGAGAGAGAGAGGGAACGAGAAGAGATAGAGGGAGAGAGTCCTTAGACAAATGTGTAATCTAGAATACAGGTGAGTGGATGCAGGTATATCCAGCCACACCCACCTTTACCACACACACACACACACACACACACACACACACACACAATCCAGACTCTCTAGCTAGTTACGTAATTCAGTCACTTGAATCAACACACACTCCCACAACATTACCATTCACCATCTAACAAAGGAGAACAAATATCCAGGAGATAGAGAGCTGTTCTTATGGCGTCATGTTACCCAAGCACTCAGGTCTGCTGCAATGCACTGGTTCTATCTAGTATACAGGAACGCATAACTTTCTGCTTCAGAGAGAGAGAGAGAGGCTGCAAAAAGAGCATATTGGGATGGAAGAATGGTATTCTCAAAATCTATGAAAGGATGTGAATGAATGAACCTACACGCATTAGGATGTTTAGGTGCCACTTCCTAGTGTTTTAGATCTGTGTAGACCTGCAGTCTACTCATTCAAACACAAATACAATTCTGAGCATACTATTAGAAAGTGTACACTGCCCTAACAAGCAAAAAGGCAGTAACTGCTCATTTGGTCTAAGATTAGTTAATGTCATTTTTTGCTACATTAAATACATGCTTAATCATGTGGACAAGTATCCTGTATTGTGTTTTGGAGAAAATGGGGGTCATGTTAGCAGTAACTGCACAAAGTTACTGTGAACCCAAGGTAAATAAAATACATTTTTCTCAGTTCCACGCTATGAGCAGTTACTGACTTTTTGCTTGGTAGGGCAGTACATTGCAGTGTGATTTCACATGCAAGGGCCAATGGTGTATCATGTTCCACCTCCACACACTGGTGCTTTATTTGAACAAATATTTAATTTATACTTCCACAAACGCAGAACTCAAAAACAGTCTCATGATCTGCTTGCAGGCAGACCTTATCTCGGTTCCCGTGAGTGCAATAGCTGGGTGTGACGTTGTTGTTTTTGCAGACCAATTTCTGCAAACCGTACAGATTCATTCATAGGTGTCAACGCCATCTGCAGTCAAATCAGCTAATTTGACAGATCTGTCATGTTGAGTTTACTATTAGAACATGTTTTTATCATAAACGGCAGCCCAATGAACCGCCAAACCAAAAGGCTGACTGTAGGCTGGAAGCATGTCAGCCGTCAGCATCACATGCATTGATTGGGCTTTTAGGTAACAGTGCGACAACTGAAAACAATAAAATGTATTCGGAATGTCATCATACCAAGGCCTGTAACTATGATATAGATAGAGCCATGATGACAATTCGCCTAACCTAACCATACAATAAGGAAACACTGACACGTTAAATAGCCTAGTTGGCAAAGGAATGCTGCAGGTGCGTTAAATGCATGCATTGTAGAACTGTCAACACAGCAACAACAAAAAAAAATTAAAAAGCCTAACACTAAATCATATTGTCTAATAATAACAAATAATATATAGCCTATTATTTACTGACAATCAAATACAACCGCACCTTCCTTCCGTCTGTTATTTTTATTTTTTATTTTTGCATAAAAACACATAATAACACGATCATCAGAATAACGTTTTTAGGCTTTGATGGCAACATAGGGTGGCATCCATAAACTAACGAACACATAGAGGGAGACAGGGATATGGAATTTGAATCGTTTGTATATTAAAGCTACCAATATTTACCTGGTCCGAGGATGTGCGGTGAGAATGTCCGTTAAAGGTACTACGTCAGGGTGTAGTCTGCATATGTGTTGGACAAACGGTTAAATAGGGAAAGCGCAGCCTTTTTTTTTTACACCAACTAGACACCAATCTGAGCTCCGCCATTGGCCCAATCCATCCAGAGGAGGGATACCATTGGCCAGGTTAAATCCATTCGTTGAGATGTTGAGGGGGACAATGTTGTGCAGCGTTCATTTGATAAATCCGACAGTGATACCACAACGCCACTTTGTGGATACATACAGCATAGCTTACAGGTCCAGAGTTGAGTGGAGAGGGCAACGCAAGAAGCATCTCCATATAAAATTCATCATAAACTGGGTGGTTCCAGCCCTGAATGCTGATTGGCTGTTCCGTCGTGGTATATGAGACCATATACCACGGGTATGACAAAACATGTATTTTTACTTGCTCTAATTACTTTAGTAACAACTTTATAATAGCAATAAGGCACCTCTGGGGCTTGTGGTATATTGCCAATATACCACGGCTAATGGCTGTATCCAGGCACTCTGCAATGCGTCGTGCATAAGAACAGCCCTTAGCTGTGGTATATTCGCCATATACCACACCCCCTCGTACCTTATTGCTTAAGTATAAAGTGCAAACACATATTCAGAATAACCTGCAAAGTGAAACTCAAGTGTGGTTTGATAAAACATGTACTAATACTCAGGCATGTCATAATGCAGCCTCGTGGATCAACATTGTATAGTAGTACAGTCTGGTACTTACAGTATATGTTCTCTGATGTCAAAATTTTATGGGGTGGCAGGGTAGCCTAGTGGTTAGAGCGTTGGACTAGGAACCGAAAGGTTGCAAGTTCAAACCCCCGAGCTGACAAGGTACTGTCGTTCTCCCCCTGAACAGGCAGTTAACCCAAAATAAGAATTTGTTCTTAACTGACTTGCCTAGTTAAATAAAACAATTATCATTGAGAGTGGAATATAATCAATTAGAATAGATATACTATATAGTCCATTTTGTGAGAAACGAAACATTGGTAATGAAGCAATAAGTATAAGACAAAAGAAGGGTCCTGAGTGATACATATCTCATTTGATTGATATGCAGTTGTTTGTTGAAATGTTATCAAGGACCTGTTGGCGAACCTTGACAGAGCACCTTGAACATAAATGGATCTCCTCGGCTCCGATACATTCCTGACATAAAAAAATAGGAAACAGTGAGGCACCTGAAAGAAATAGAGCCATTACACATCATTATCTTTTGGCTCATAAAAACCTGATATCAGAGATACAGTACAAATGTTAGTGAATGTTTAACGGCTGTCTTCTCTTTTCTCAAAAATACAATTAAAAACTGTAAAATAAAAATTTAAAGTTGTACTTTTCACTTTTTAAACATTTAATAAAATGTGTATGGTCTGCTCCTCTTCAGCCGACCTTCCCACAGTGCCTTCCAGCTCCGCCTCACCCCCCCCAGCCCAGCCTGCATGTTGACCACCAGCATAGACAGAGGATGCAGGGGCATGCTGACCACCAGCATAGACAGAGGATGCAGGGGCATGCTGACCACCAGCATAGACAGAGGATGCAGGGGCATGCTGACCACCAGCATAGACAGAGGATGCAGGGGCATGTTGACCACCAGCATAGACAGAGGATGCAGGGGCATGCTGACCACCAGCATAGACAGAGGATACAGGGGCATGCTGACCACCAGCATAGACAGAGGATGCAGGGGCATGCTGACCACCAGGATAGACAGAGGATGCAGGGGGCATGCTGACCACCAGCATAGACAGAGGATGCAGGGGCATGCTGACCACCAGCATAGACAGAGGATGCAGGGGCATGCTGACCACCAGCATAGACAGAGGATGCAGGGGCATGCTGACCACCAGCATAGACAGAGGATGCAGGGGCATGCTGATCACCAGCATAGACAGAGGATGCAGGGGCATGCTGACCACCAGCATAGACAGAGGATGCAGGGGGCATGCTGACCACCAGCATAGACAGAGGATGCAGGGGGCATGCTGACCACCAGCATAGACAGAGGATGCAGGGGCATGCTGACCACCAGCATAGACAGAGGATGCAGGGGCATGCTGATCACCAGCATAGACAGAGGATGCAGGGGCATGCTGACCACCAGCATAGACAGAGGATGCAGGGGGCATGTTGACCACCAGCATAGACAGAGGATGCAGGGGCATGCTGACCACCAGCATAGACAGAGGATGCAGGGGCATGTTGATCACCATACTAATCACAATTCCTCACAGAAAGGATGAGACTGTAGGAGGAAGCCCCTTCTCCCTCAGAGCAGCACTGACTCCGGCCGAAGTAGCCGAAGCTTCCCAGGGGGTTACGGGCCAGTATGGGGATGACGGCTCTGTAGTACCCCATCCCCAGCTTCTCTGCTCCCAGACGGGCCAGCACACTCCTTAGGGTGGGCAGGCTGCGGCCGTTGTTCCCGTCCTGCAACACATTCTGCACACGTTCAAATGGCGTGAACACCAATGCCTCCACCACGCCCGTGCCGAGCCCAGCCACAGCTGGTAACGCGGAGAGAGGGATGACACTGCAGGGGTTGGTGATGGAGGAAAGTGTAATATAGCCCAGATATCAGTGTCCCGTTCAGGGTTCTCATCACCACCACCTGTAGAGCTTCAGGAAACCCTCCTTCCTGAGTTGGCCTATAGCCTGACTGACTACAGTGCTGTGAAACTGCTGGCGGAACACAGTCTTGTTGACAGGGAATGTGTCGAGAGTGGACACCAGGTTGGAAGTCCCACCATGCAGGAAGCTGAGTGGCCAAACCATTCTGTCCTCCCTGTTGTCTTGGTTATCTCCAGGATCCCGCCCTATCACTCTGACAGATGAGAGAAGCAGCTTATTATAGAGAGACAGCTGGATGTAGACTAGTTAAATGGACAATACAATCATAAAAATGTAGGTTATAATAATGTTATATTTTAATATATGAATAATTAACACATTAATAAACTCTTGATAACACTACACAATTCAACAATCCCTTTACAATAATAATAGCTTGTGGGACTATCTAAACTTGCTCAATAGCTATATGTCCTATTGAATATCTTCTATGATGTATTACACCTAATAGAATTAAAACATGCATTGAGCAACAGTTTAAAGAATACATTTTAACCTACTTACCAGACCACCGAAAAGGATTTGTTTAGCCTACAGATGATTATCTCATTTTATAGCCTAGCCATAGTTAGATATGTGCAACCTGGTCTCAGAGCATTTCGTATTATTATGTACACATATCCAAGAAATTACATTTAGTATGATATGTTACATTTCATAATGTATGTATTAATTTGTGGATTTCCACCAGCCATTCTATATGGTATGTTACAAATTACAATGTGTATTATATTGTAACAACCCTGTGTTTATAAGCGCGGATATCGACTCTGCCGCTTGAGCATGCTTTTGGGGCACAGTCGATAGCGCGCCGGACTTCGGGCTAGAAGGCAGAGGGTTCGAGACCTGCTCCCTGCTGTTTCATTACAATATGTTACAAATTTGCTAAACTTACAATATGTTACGAATTTGCAATACATACTCTGTTGTGAATTTTCAAAATGTATGATATGTTACGAATTCTAGCTAAGTGGCTAGGTGGCTAACGTTAGCTAGCTGGCTAATGTTAGCTAGGCTAGGGGTTAAGGGTTAAGTTAAGGAATTAGGTTAAAGTGTTCAGGTTAAATGTATGACTAAAAAGTAGTAGTTAAAGTTGCTAATTAGCTAAAACGCTAAGGTTGCCCATGATAAGATTCGAATTCACAACCTTTGGGTTTCTAAACATTTGCTTTATGCGTCCTCCCATTCACACTGACCAACCAAACTACTTTCATTCTGGCCTTAAGTAACCATGTCTTATGTAACCATACCAAAGGTAGCATACTGCAGCACACTCATTTGAATATCCCGTATTTATATTTACTATGTTATGTCTAGTCTATGAGACAAGGCTGTGCAAATCGGTCACAAGCACTTACAAGAAATCCCCCAGTGGTAGGAAAAAGGATCCAATTGTCACTCTCGAGTAAAAGTTGAGTAAAAGTCTAAAACTACTTGGTTTTAAATATACTTCAGTATCAAAAGTAAATGTATAAATCATTTTAAATTCCATAAATTAAGTAAACTAGACAGCAACATTTTCTAGTTTTTATTTTATTTACGGATAGCCAGGGGCACACCAACACTCAGACATAATTTACAAACGAAGCATATATTTAGTGAGTTCGCTCGATCAAAGGCATTAGGGATGACCAGGGATGATAAGTGTGTGAATTAGACCATTTTCATGTCCTGCTAAACATTCAAAATGTAATGAGTACTTTTGGGTGTCAGGGAGAATGTATGGAGTAAAAAGAACATCATTTTCTTTATAAATGTAGTGAAGTAAAAGTGAAAATTGTCAAAGTACAGATATCCCGAAAAAGTATTTTTACTTAAGTAACTTTACTTAAGTTCTCGGTGTCGAATCCGGTCTCGAGACCACATATTGAGTGTCTCGGCCTTGTCTCGGTGTCGGGCACATTTGTAGACTCGGTCTTGGACAGTGAGGAAGCTTAATTTCTTCCCGAGACCAGCGAGGTAAAAAACTCAACATGATCCGTTTCCATTCAGTCAGCGCATCAAACCGATTCACCAGACCAAATATACACACTACTTTCTTGAAACATGAAAATCTTAACAGCCTTTATATGTATTATAGACATGTTTGCTCAGTGGCGAATTTATAGTCCTTCATTGTGTTACAGACAATTTCGTGATCCTGAAAGCACAGCAAACGTAATACCAGCGCACTCATGTCGGAGTGCACTTCTTGTAAAACCCAGTGGCGTAGTGGAGGGTATACGCAAGTATAAACCGACTCGACTACGCCTAAGATAATGAATGGAAAATATATACTAAATACAATATGGGTTGTATAGAGTTAAGAATAATTCATTACAACACCGACAGGAAATAACGGTGTAGGGAGCACTGCTGTTGTCATTACGGGGTTGAGGGGTTCACGCCCCTTCTAGAATTACCATTGGATGAATTTCTTCGACCGGTCTCCATCGATTGGAGAGCATCATCTATCAGTCAATGTCCGGCAGGGAGCGTTTATCACAGAAAATTGATTGTTGGCTGATCTCTTAATAAGGTCAATGCCCGCTCCCCACAGAAATCGAATTAGCATAATACAAAAATCAGCATAAAAATCCATTAGACTAGAGATATCTTGGTTTTTGCATTGGATGTGTGTCAATTGTCAATTCGTATCGTCCGAGATCCCTAAAGATTGGACAGCTGCCGTGGTCATCCCCCTCTTCAAAAGGGGGTGACACTCTAGACCCAAACTGTTATAGACTTATATCCATCCTGCCCTGCCTTCTCCGCTGTGCTATCCGGTTTCCGAGCTGGTCACGGGTGCACCTCAGTCACGCTCAAGGTACTAAACGAGATCATAACCGCCATCGATAAAAGACAGTACTGTGCAGCCGTCTTCATCGACCTGGCCAAGGCTTTCGACTCTGTCAATCACCGTATTCTTATCGACAGACAACAGCCTTGGTTTCTCAGACTGCCTCGCCTGGTTCACCAACTACTTCTCAGACAGAGTGTGTCAAATTGGAGGGCCTGTTGTCCAGACCTCTGGCAGTCTCTATGGGGTTACCACAAGGTTCAATTCTTAGGCCGACTCTTTTCTCTGTATATATATCAATGATGTCGCTCTTGCTGCAGGTGATTCTCTGATCCACCTCTACGCAGACGACACCATCCTGTATACTAGTGGCCCTTCTTTGGACACTCTGTTAACTAACCTCCAAACGAGCTTCAATGCCATACAACTCTCCTTCCGTGGCCTCCAACTGCTCTTAAATGCAAGTAAAACTAAGTACATGCTCTTCAACCGGTCGCTGCCCGCACCCGCCCGCCCGACTAGCATCACTACTCTGGACGGTTCTAACTTAGAATATGTGGACAACTATAAATACCTAGGTGTCCGGCTAGACTGTAAACTCTCCTCATATTAAGCATCTCCAATCCAAAATGTCTTCCGATTTCGCAACAAAGCCTCCTTCACTCACGCTGCCAAACATTCCCTCGTAAAACTGACTATCCTACCGATCCTTGACTTCGGCAACTTCGGTAACTCTGTGTTGTTGTTTGTGTTGCACTGCTTTCTTTATCTTGGCCTGGTCGCAGTTGTAAATTAAAACTTGTTCTCACCTGGCCTACCTGGTTAAATAAAGGTGTTCTCAACTAGCCTACCTGGTTAAATAAAGGTGTTCTCACCTGGCCTACCTGAATAAATAAAGGTGTTCTCACCTGGCCTACCTGGTTAAATAAACGTGTTCTCACCTGGCCTACCTGAATAAATAAAGGTGTTCTCACCTGGCCTACCTGAATAAATAAAGGTGTTCTCACCTGGCCTACCTGGTTAAATAAACGTGTTCTCACCTGGCCTACCTGAATAAATAAAGGTGTTCTCAACTGGCCTACCTGGATAAATAAAGGTGTTCTCAACTAGCCTACCTGGTTAAATAAAGGTGTTCTCACCTGGCCTACCTGAATAAATAAAGGTGTTCTCAACTAGCCTACCTGGTTAAATAAAGGTGTTCTCACCTGGCCTACCTGAATAAATAAAGGTGTTCTCAACTGGCCTACCTGGATAAATAAAGGTGTTCTCACCTGGCCTACCTGGTTAAATAAAGGTGTTCTCACCTGGCCTACCTGAATAAATAAAGGTGTTCTCAACTGGCCTACCTGGTTAAATAAACGTGTTCTCACCTGGCCTACCTGAATAAATAAAGGTGTTCTCAACTGGCCTACCTGAATAAATAAACGTGTTCTCACCTGGCCTACCTGAATAAATAAAGGTGTTCTCACCTGGCCTACCTGAATAAATAAACGTGTTCTCAACTGGCCTACCTGGTTAAATAAACGTGTTCTCACCTGGCCTACCTGGTTAAATAAAGGTGTTCTCACCTGGCCTACCTGAATAAATAAAGGTGTTCTCACCTGGCCTACCTGGATAAATAAAGGTGTTCTCACCTGGCCTACCTGGTTAAATAAAGGTGTTCTCAACTAGCCTACCTGGTTAAATAAAGGTGTTCTCACCTGGCCTACCTGGTTAAATAAAGGTGAAAGAAAATAAAAAACCCACAGCATCCGCCTGTCGTACTTTCACATCTGCGACGAACAGAGCATAGGATGTGTGTCAGACCATGAGACGTCCAGAAAAAAAAAGTTATCTCACAAAATCGTCTATTATGTCTGAACAGTTTGGGCTACACACCAATATATCTATGGAAAGATGAGACTCTCACGAACACCTACATGTTTTGCTCTAAGACTCACCTGAAGGTCCCGGTAATGAATGGAAGTATTCTGTATATGGAGACTGTTTAGCACCAACAATACAGGTTAAATACATGTTGAAAACATCCTTTAGATGTTTTTTTTTTTTTTGGGGGGGGGGGGGGGGGGGGGGACTGTTGTAATAGCTAATAGCAGTAAGGCCAAATTGTTGTATACTTCAAGGGGTCTTAAAATTTAAAATGATCCTTGGTATGACCTTTAAACAATTCCATATACAGTAGTTTATAAGCCCTTACTCTTATAGGTTAAATATGCCACTGGAGCTCCTGCACCAGCAATAAGCTGTGGTATGAGACCACACCAACAATTGAAGTGTGTACAGTACTGATTACGTGTCATTATGAATTAGCCCATACTGTTATAAATGTTATGAATCACCTACTATGCAACTGTAGCCTGTATAAATCACTGGTGTGTTACCAGCAGCAGACGCCTAATAAACAAACCAGAATCCAGGCTTCATTCATTTTCACCATCTCTTTAATAAGATCACATTCAGCCATCACATATTTGGTGCACTGATTCAACAGAATATAAGCACATACACAAAACTTTAAAAGTCAGACAGATACCACTTTTGAGAGTTTATTATACAAATGTTATTGAAAAAAAAGTTAAGTAAATATGTAAAATAGCAGATAAAGACTTATGTTTTCTTGGAAGCTCCATCCTGCAGAGCTATGACCTCCAGCTAAAAACCAACAGCTTCTAGACAACTTCAAAATGACAACCTCGAAGAGCAAAACCTGCCTCCTCTGCACCCACACTGAAAGAATGATTCCCAATAGTCTTAAGAGAGGCAGTCACCCTGCTACTTGTTTAGCTTAGCAGCTGAGGGATGGGGTTGAAGGAGTGTACCTACTCAAATTCCTAGACAGAGCTAGGGATGCAGGTCACGTAAGAGGCATTTATACGTTATATTCTTCAGTAGCTATATATAATTAATTTAGAAGTCCAAAAATAGAATTATCAATCCTGGATTGCCCCTTTTTTAAAAGACTTAAGTCTCTACAGACTATGTTGAATCACCCAGAGGAACATCAGTGGCATTGTAAACTATAGCTCATTCTGATTCACTTAACGTACTATGACCTTGTCTTTCAAACTGATAAAATTAAATGACCAAAATAATAAAATACCTGAAGCACAGGAGGTTGGTGGCACCTTAATTGGGGAGGATGGGCTCGTGGTAATGACTGGAGTGGAATGGGTGGAATGGTATCAAATAGATCCAACGAGTTCTCCAGGTGTTTGATGCTGTTCTGGCCATTATTATGAGCTGTTCTCCCATCAGCAGCCTCCACTGACCTGTAGTCAGTCAACATCCAACCATCCATCTCACCCTCTTTTTGTAGCATAGCAGAAGTACTGTAACAGCAGTATTATGAAGAGGAGGAGAATGTTCACATTAGGTAAAGACATGTATGTATGCATGTATGTACAGTGGGGCAAAAAAGTATTTAGTCAGCCACCAATTGTGCAAGTTCTCCCACTTAAAAAGATGAGAGGCCTGTAATTTTTATCATAGGTACACTTCAACTATGACAGACAAAACGAGGGGAAAAAAATCCAGAAAATCACATTGTAGGATTTTTTATGAATTTATTTGCAAATTATGGTGGAAAATAAATATTTGGTCAATAACAAAAGTTATCTAAATACTTTGTTAAATACCCTTTGATGGCAATGACAGAGGTCAAACGTTTTCTGTAAGTCTTCACAAGGTTTTCACACACTGTTGCTGGTATTTTGGCCCATTCCTCCATGCAGATCTCCTCTAGAGCAGTGATGTTTTGGGGCTGTTGCTGGGCAACACAGACTTTCAACTCCCTCCAAAGATTTTCTGAGGGGTTGAGATCTGGAGACTGGCTAGGCCACTCCAGGACCTTGAAATGAGTCTTACGAAGCCACTCCTTCGTTGCCCGGGCGGTGTGTTTGGGATCATTGTCATGCTGAAAGACCCAGCCACGTTTCATCTTCAATGCCCTTGTTGATGGAAGGAGGTTTTCACTCAAAATCTCATGATACATGGCCCCATTCATTTTTTCCTTTACACAGATCAGTCGTCCTGGTCCCTTTGCAGAAAAACAGCCCCAAAGCATGATGTTTCCACCCCCATGCTTCACAGTAGGTATGGTGTTCTTTGGATGCAACTCAGAATTCTTTGTCCTCCAAACATGACGAGTTGAGTTTTTACCAAAAAGTTATATTTTGGTTTCATCTGGCCATATGACATTCTCCCAATCTTCTTCTGGATCATCCAAATGCTCTCTAGCAAATTTCAGACGGGCCTGGACATGTACTGGCTTAAGCAGGGGGACACGTCTGGCACTGCAGGATTTGAGTCCCTGGCGGCGTAGTGTGTTACTCATGGTAGGCTTTTTTACTTTGGTCCCAGCTCTCTGCAGGTCATTCACTAGGTCCCCCCGTGTGGTTCTGGGATTTTTGCTCACAGTTCTTGTGATCATTTTTACCCCACGGGGTGAGATCTTGCGTGGAGCCCCAGATCGAGGGAGATTATCAGTGGTCTTGTATGTCTTCCATTTCCTAATAATTGCTCCCACAGTTGATTTCTTCAAACCAAGCTGCTTACCTATTGCAGATTCAGTCTTCCCAGCCTGGTGCTCTTTGGTCTTGGCCATAGTGGAGTTTGGAGTGTGACTGTTTGAGGTTGTGGACAGGTGTCTTTTATACTGATAACAAGTTCAAACAGGTACCATTAATACAGGTAACGAGTGGAGGACAGAGGAGCCTCTTAAAAAATAAGTTACAGGTCTGTGAGAGCCAGAAATCTTGCCTGTTTGTAGGTGACCAAATACTTATTTTCCACCATAATTTGCAAATAAATTCAGAAAAAAAATCCTACAAATGTGATTTTCTGGATTTTGTCTGTCATAGTTGAAGTGTACCTATGATGAAAATTACAGGCCTCTCATCTTTTTAAGTGGGAGAACTTGCACAATTGGTGTCTGACTAAATACTTTTTTGCCCCACTGTATGTATGTATGTATGTATGTATCTGTGTGTGTGTGTGTGAGTTCACCCACTTAAAATAAATAATCAAAGCTTACACACCCCCCCCCCCCCCCCGATAGACATTGCACCCTACTCCCAGTACATTGCACTACTTTTGACCAGGGCCCATATGGCACTTGTCAAAATAAGTTCAATATGTAGGAAAAGGGTGCCATTTGGGATGCTATCACTGTTTAGGGGAGAGAGAGTCAAAATGAACATGTTATTAACAATCATTGATCCTACTAATTGTAATTATTACATGGTTTGTTAGCATTAGCAGCAGAGTGATGCTAATATAATGGTTGTGTTTCCCCCGGTTGGTGTCAATTCCATTTCAATCTCAGTCAATTCAGAAAGTAAACCTAATCCCAAATCCAATTCCACATTTTCCTAATTCAAAAAGCATTGAAGAGAATTGGAATGTCAGTGTACTTCTTGAATTGACTGGTATTGAAATGGAATCGAGTCCAACCCTGGTGTTTGTATAGGACATTCCCTCTTCCTCTGTTCGGTGTAACAGAACACTAGGGCTGGATTCTATTCAATGATGAGAAACATTCCAGAATACTGGGCATAGAAATGGAATGAAGAGCCGACTCCACATTCCTTATTCTACCTAAAAGACAATCATATCTGTTCCCCAAATTCCCTATTCTGCATGAGAGATGGCCATGTCTGTTCTATCTGAATGTTCTGTGGTGTTGTGTCCTCCTGAACGGTGCCCCAGGTGACTCAGTGTGTGTGTGTGTGGGGCGTTACAAGGGGACGTGGCTGAAGAGGTAGGAGACAGATTCCCCGTTGTGGGTCCTGCGGATGGCCTCAGCCAGGATCATAGAGATGTCAATCACCTAGAGGAGAAACGGATGGTTAATAACACACAAACTACGTTCAGGAAACATCCAGATACGCGTCAGACTGACTATTCACCGTTTATAAACAGAAACATTGTGCTTTTCGCTCATTTATAGAATGAACAATTTTTTATGATTTTAGAATTTAAAATGTTTAGGTGACCCGATAATTCAAACTACTTGCCGTTGTCTTAGATGTTAAACATCATCAGAGTAGCAACAACAGAATTTCAGCTTAAACTACCATTACATTATTGGAAAGTATAACAGTCTACTTATGTTAAGGTGAATGACCCTGTTATAACCTCTGACCTGTAACGTAGGACAGTAATACAACCTTTGACCCCTAACCTATATCCAAGGACAGTGCTGTGACCCCTGACCTGTATCCAAGGACAGTGCTGTGACCCCTGACCTGTATCCCAAGGACAGTGCTGTGACCCCTGACCTATATCCAAGGACAGTTGTGACCCCTAACCTGTATCCAAGGACAGTGCTGTGACCCCTGACCTATATCCAAGGACAGTGCTGTGACCCCTGACCTGTATCTTAGGACAGGTCTTCATCTTCTCCTCCTGAGGGATAGTGTTGGTGACGACCACGGCCTCGAAGCAGGCGTTGTTGATGCGGGAGATGGCCGGGCCAGAGAAGATACCGTGGGTCAGGATGGCATACACCTTGGTAGCACCAGCTGAGATCAGCCTGAGGGTGGAGGGACAGTAGCTCCTTAAGAAACCGTGTGGGGTAATATAGAACCTCCAAATGTACCTGTATGGATACACTGATTTTTGCTGCAAGGACTCTCATTTGGATGAGAAGTGAAATGGTGGTGGGTATTTCCACAGCTCTGTAATACGAATGTCTTGACATTAAATCAGTGATGCAGTTTAGGTAAGATTCAGCCCAGACACCCATTGCTTGGGCATAGACACGTGTGTCAAGATTAGTCAAGGTCATAAGGTGACACTTTACTTACTTGTCGGCCGCGTGACAGATAGTACCACAGGTGTCTGCCATGTCATCCACCAAGATGGCTACCCGGTCCGTGACGTCCCCGACCAGCACCATGCGATCCACCTCGTTGGCCCTCTTTCTCTCTTTGTGAATCAGAGCAAAGTCCACGTTGAGTCTGTCCGCTATGGACGTCACTCTGTCACACAGAACACAATACACAGTGTTAAGAGGAAGCCAAGTGACAGAGGTACAGCAGTCACCAAGTCGGTCCATTGTTATCGCGTAAAGATTTGTTCGTGTGAAGGAGCAGTTAGACACACAGACGTGTGAATCTAAAGTCCGTTTCACCACAGATAAGGCCGAGTTAAAGAAAGATATGGTTCAGGGGTAAAACCACCTAAGGTCAAAAAAAGAGAGGAAGTTAATGTTCTTAAAGCAGTCGTCTATAGCGTGGACAGTGGTTCCCATACTCCTCTCTCTTTCTTCCCCCTCCGTCTCCTCTCTCTGATCTATCACATTTCATATTTTGGCCAAAATCCCTCTGACCACTCTGTCCTGCCTCACCTCTTGGCTCCCCCTGCGTCTGGAGAGACGATGGTGCAGGTCTTCCACTCTGCGATGTTCTCCTTGATCCACTTCAGTACAGCAGGCTCAGCATACAGGTTATCCACCGGGATGTCGAAGAAACCCTGGAGATACCAGACACACACAGACAGGAGTCAGAGGCTGCCATCTAGCGGTTTCACATCCCAGGAACCATCTTTAGTCACTGTGCCCTTGAGCCAGTCACTTAACTCCTATAGAACTCCATGTGTGGTGTGTGTTAGCTGATTGTGTTGTCTGTTGGATTGGGGGATGCAAAATAATTTACATCTGACGGACTCAGTGTATCTCTATATCCTGACTGGTTGAACCTCTACTGTCAGACCCCAGTGTCCTCCCTGCTCCTAACCTCTACTGCCAGACCCCAGTGTCCTCCCTGCTCCTAACCTCTACTGTCAGACCCCAGTGTCCTCCCCGCTCCTAACCTCTACTGTCAGACCCCAGTGTCTTCCCTGCTCCTAACATCTACTGTCAGACCCCAGTGTCCTCCCTGCTCCCAACCTCTACTGTCCGAACCCAGTGTCCTCCCTGCTCCGAACCTCTACTGCCAGACCCCAGTGTCCTCCCTGGTCCTAACCTCTACTGTCAGACCCCAGTGTCCTCCCTGGTCCTAACCTCTACTGTCCGACCCCAGTGTCCTCCCTGCTCCTAACCTCTACTGTCAGACCCCAGTGTCCTCCTTACTTCTGACCTATACTGTCAGACCCCAGTGCCCTATTGTCCTCCCTGCTCCTGACCTCTACTGCCAGAACCCAGTGCCCTCCTTACTCCTGACCTGGATCTGTGAGGCGTGGAGGTCCATAGTGATGATGTGGTCAGCCCCAGACACAGACAGCATGTTAGCCACCAGCTTGGCTGAGATGGGCGCCCGACTCTGCAAGCGAACACACACACACATCTCATTTGTTCTACTCACATCACATGATATGAGCTGAGTCTTCCATCTTAAAAGTTGGTCCATAGTACATTTCCTTCCTAAGCCACAAGGGGCAGCAGACAGGCTATCCTAAACGACACAGTCAACAGACAGGCTATCCTAAACGACACAGTCAACAGACAGGCTATCCTAAACGACACAGTCAACAGACAGGCTATCCTAAACGACACAGTCAACAGACAGGCTATCCTAAACGACACAGTCAACAGACAGGCTATCCTAAACGACACAGTCAACAGACAGGCTATCCTAAACGACACAGTCAACAGACAGGCTATCCTAAACGACACAGTCAACAGACAGGCTATCCTAAACGACACAGTCAACAGACAGGCTATCCTAAACGACACAGTCAACAGACAGGCTATCCTAAACGACACAGTCAACAGACAGGCTATCCTAAACTACACAGTCAACAGACAGGCTATCCTAAACTACAGTCACATGTACAACTTCAAGTCAATGAAAAACAACTTCTAACTACTCTGCTACAGAAAAGTGATACTGTTCACTTTTTGTACAGTGTATTTTTGGCAGACACATAGAACATGCAATACATTATATTGGGAGGACAAGAACACACACTGATGTAAATAATCAGAGGAATGGAGGCAGGCAGGTGACTACAACAAACAGATCCCACAATGACTGCTCACTCGGTTCAGAGGTCACACAGGGGCTGAACTTAAATCAGTGGAGATGAGAAATGTGGAGTGAGAAATCAAATCTAAACCCAGGCATGCTCCCAGTCCCATCCATCTGCTGTAGCTGCCTGCTGGAGTCTGTCCATGCAGTCAGTGGCAACAACATGGGTGGTCGGGTCACTAGGCAGTGATGTGGTATAATGGTAGGGTTGGGGTCAATTCCATTTCAATTCAGGAAGTACACTGAAATTCCAATGCTTTTCAATTAAGAAAATGTGGTTTACTTTCGGAATTGAACTGGTGACGTGGTATAATGGTTGGTGGTGTGACAGCAAAGTAACTAGGTGTCTGTCCCTCACCCCCACCTTGTCCTTCTTGTCCTGCCGTGCGTAGGGGAAGCAGGGGATGACGGCTGTGACCCGGGAGGCCGAGGCGATCTTACACGCATTGATCATAATCAGCAGCTCCATCAGATTATCATTGATCTCCCCACATCCGCTCTGTACGATGTAGACATCCTCTCCACGCACACTCTCTCCGATCTCAACACTGTTAGGGCCCAGGGGAGAGGAAAAGTGAAGGGGAGGACAGGGTAAACAACACTCTCTGCTAACACAGCATGACACTAATGATGATAGATGATCATGAGAAAACACAGCCTACAGGTGTTCAGGGTTAGGGGCCTTAGAAGTGCAGTGACGAGAGAAGAGTTGAGTAGATAACTATATAATATAACTATGGTATGAGCAAAGTACTGAACAACACATAATGAGAAGTCTCCCGCTTGTTGCATCAATGTTTCATCAACAATTGTTTCACGTGTGTTTTTAACAAAAAACGTGTCACTCAATCATGGTTATAACCTGTATGGGTTGTCCGCTCTCACAATTCCCAGATATTTGCTGAAATGTACGGGGAAGTGTAGTTCGCCCTCAAGACAAACTGAGCGCCAAAATTAACCTCAAGAGATGCATGACAAACTACAAGTTCCAAGCACCTTTGCGAGGCAGCGTCAGAAGCAGCACGCTAACGTAATGTTTCTCACTCATCTTTCTGTAACATAAGATTGAAACAGATTAGCTTTTTATACATTAACAGTTTACACTTACCATGTTTCTTGATTGCTGAATTTCTTGGTCACAACCTTCCCGAGTTCCATCCCAAGACGATCGGCGATTTTGTGAGACAGTTCCCGATGGGAGCTACCGCTAAATATCTTAATGTTCGGCATTTTTTTATGTTCCAGGGTGTCGTTCTACGGGAACTAGCTACAGTGCTAGTAACAGCAAGTACCTTTGAGTGATGTTCGACCTATTAGCTCTAGTGAACTGTTGGAAATCGATAGCTATCATCAAGCGTGATGCGTTGCCAACCTATCCACCATCATTCCCTTCTTCACGCCTGCGCCGGTCCTTCTTCCTGGTGGCGCCCACATCACGTGATTTTGTTGAATCAAAGATAATAGATATTCTGACAAGATTCTACATATCTCTCCGCGGGAGTCGTTGTCCACAAAGCAGCACGGCGGGCAGTCTACCCTTTTATAATTTCTTTGGATTGGTGGATACATCGCATTGTTTAAATCCTATTTTGAATATTCGATGAGTGTTGTTGACGTTAACAGCGTGTATTCAATGGAGAGAAACGCTACGAATATGCATAGCCATCTCGAGAGACAACTCCGATATAAATGTTTTTTTTCTCAAAGTTGCTGGGATGTCACGTGTCCTACTTATAGCAGTGTACTCATAACTCACGCATTACGATCGAATAAACCTCACCTAGCAAATAAATCATACATTTTTGTTGTTGACCAAATTCAAAACTCATTGACCTCATACAAAAACTCTTCGCTTGGTGGGCGAAACAACGAAAAACGCCACCTGCTGGAAGAGGACAGATTTTCTGCCGAAATTGGCCACTCTTCCTCTTCCTCTCTGGTTAAATGCATGAATCCTGTGAAAATGAATGTTTATTGGCTGACAGCAAAGGTATATCAGACAGTATACCACCGTACAGCAAACTATTTATTTTCACTGCGCTAATGACGTTGGTAACCAGTTTATAATAGCAATAAGGCGCCTCTGGGGTTTTTGGTATATGGCCAATATACCACTGCTAAGAGCTGTGTCCAGGCACTCCGTGTTGTGCCGTGCGAAAAGCCCTTAGCCATGGTATATTGGCCATATACCACAAATCCCCTCGGGCCTTATTGCTTAAGTCTACAATGCCGCATTCAAATTTTCTGGGAATTTGGAAACTCGGAAATCTCTGACTTCTGACTTCAGTGCATTTAAAACAACTATGAACTCGGAAAAAAAACAAGCTCTGACTCTGAAATTGATTTGAATGGTTATACAACTCGGCAATGCAACTCGGGAACCCGGGCCTCTATAGCTCCGACTTTCCGACCTGGAGATCACTGACCTCATGATTTGACCTCGTATTTTTCAGAGTTCCCAGTAATCTTGAACGCGGCACTAGTGATGGGCATTCCGAATCTTTTTGAGCCAGGTCATTTGGCTTCATTCAAATAAATGAGCTGTTCATTTGACTCCC
The DNA here is from genome assembly GCF_013265735.2 of Oncorhynchus mykiss. Classification (NCBI taxonomy): domain Eukaryota; kingdom Metazoa; phylum Chordata; class Actinopteri; order Salmoniformes; family Salmonidae; genus Oncorhynchus; species Oncorhynchus mykiss. The sequence goes on from NC_050571.1 coordinate 11,576,566, forward strand.
AAATGGCTCTTTGTTCAGTGAGGCTTAGAAATGGGAAAACACATGAACAAATAGTACATCTCTAATTTAAAGCCTAAAACGCTGCCTACCATTATGTCAGATAATGAAATGCGAGTTCAAATACATTTTTACCAGAACAAATTATTAGATGGCCTGCAAAAATAATAGTTACGCACTGAAAAAACGAGTGCGGACCAGAATGAGTCTCTCATTATATTGCTCCTGCACTGAGGATGATGATTTATCTGCGAATAATCGATTATCCTTACATGACTATCTATTGATTGAAGGTAATGCATGTGTTGTTGATAAGTTTATAACGACAATTTAAGTTTACAATTACCCAGCATAGGTTGGTAGGTTGCATATTATGCCATGCGCAGGGGATTGTGGGATGGAGAGCGGCGCAGAGCAATATAGAAAAATTTCAGCTCTGCTCTGCTTTATGCAAATTAGACGTGGACACTGCTGCCGGGAACCAATCAGGTGAGGAGCAGATGTTTGCGTGAAAATGTTCCCCTCATGAAACATTGTTCTGCCTGTCATTAGTTCCGGGTAAGCACAAACAAAAAAAGATGGAGGAAAGACAATCATGGCTGTGTCTCGTTTTCCAATTCTTCTCTGCTAGAATACAGATACAAAGTCATGAGGTCAACGGCCTGGAGGAGGATTGCAGAGATTGTTGGTGTTGACAGTGGACGAAGAGAGATTTTCCACAACAGTGTTTACCTTGTGCTGCTAGCTAGCTATGAACATCAAGCAACCTAAACCTCAAAACTGTGATTAAAGCCACCTTTTGTGAATGTGTTGAGTAAATTCAATTGTGAAATTTGCCCACCAAAGGATAGAAATCACCAGTAACACACATTATAACATTGTACATGATACACTAAGCATGAATTCCAATGTAATATGCTACCAATTGGATTACAGTATCGTTACATTATCATTCTAGTATATATTGTAGTTTATGGCTCTTTCATTATACTGGTGTCATGACACTGATGATTATAGGTCACTTCCTGTAAATACATCGGCCTACTTGCAATGAATGAGTACTTTGGGTAAAGGAAATTGTGGCTTTGACTTGCAAACATTGTGCAAATCTGTCTTTACCCAGCATCAGCACCAACATCTCTGCAATCCTCCTCCAGGCCGTTGATCTTCTGATTTTGTCGGTAGGTAGAATTACAACGCTCCCCACACCACATGATTTCTTTTCTTTTCTTTATTAGTCTACCCATTGTCAGCTGCTTATTTTTCATGTACAGTGCTGTACCTATAATACAAGGGTTGGAGTCACACTAAACAATTTTATGTCAATTTCATGACAATCAAATTAAACCGATTGGAAAGTTAACAACTGGACAAAAAGTTAAAGCAACACAGAAACAGACAAATTAGAGACAGATCCCCTTTTTTTCCCACCTTTTTATTGCAGATTTGTGATCTGTGATGAATGAACATTGACACTAGTGCATCTTGAATAATGTTTAAGTTAAGAATTAAAACAAGTTAAACACTTCACTTGAATGAATCAACATTCAATGAATCAAAACAAGTTAAACACTTCACTTGAATGAATCAACATTGAATGAATCAAAACAAGTTAAACACTTCACTTGAATGAATCAAAATTGAATGAATCAAAATAAAATGTCACAATATAGAGAGAATCTAGAGTGTTTGTAAATGATAGACGTCTTAGTAAGTAGGCTATTATTACCAAAGCATCATTTCTGGTGAATCTAAATGGGTGAGCAGACTTCTATTCCAGCCCTGCAATAATACACATTATTATCAACTTATTCGGTTTGATAAGTTGAATCAGGTGTCTTAGTGCTGGGCTGAAACATGAGCCGGCACACTCAGCAGACCTCTAGGAGGATTGGCTTGCTACAGTTGTATTAAGTGTGTAGCCTACATTATGTGTGACTTTTAACTGTTTTGTTGTGTACAACATGTGATAACATCAGTACACATACAACCCATGGTATACAAGAATGTGCCAGCAATCTCTTGGGGACTGGGACCTCTTCATCTGCAGACAGGCTTTTGTAGTTCTCCATATCTGAGGACAGACATCACAAAGAAACAGGCTTCATCTTATTACAGTTAGATAGCCCTGACTATTATCTCTCTGTCTGTGTGCATAGTTTTCCTCTCTAGGGACTAGAACTGGAGAATATTTCCATAATGTCATCCCACAACCTGTCCTATAGTAAGTCAAGTTGACTAGCTAGCTAGCTAACTAATACTACATCATGTTTTTACATTTTCAAAACTTATTTACTTACTCCATAGGTTCACGCCCACACCCACGAAGCGGCCACTCTTTTGGAGCAAAATCTTGTCACGCGGAGACACCGCTTCCTGTCGAAACATACTGTAAGAGTCATTGGACGAAGATGTCTTCTGTAGGGGGAGTTTTATTAGGAGCCGTGACGATCGGTCTGAACATTAAAACCCACACCGGTGCGTCAATCTAAGTAACATAATACAAAAATCCCCATAAATATCTGTCAGTTTAAACTAGATATATATATATATATATATTTTCTTTTCATGGGCTGTGTCTCAATCCAACACATCTGCCTTTGTCGCACCTTCCGCATCTGCGATGGAAAGTGGCAGAGCTACAGCTTTGTTTGTCAGATCAGGAGACGTCCCGAAAGTCGGTCTTCTCACAAAAACATCTATCATGACCACTCTATAGAAAGGGGAGACTCTCACGAACACAAAATGGTGTTCTCCATTTTGCTCTGCGAACCATAACAATCTCCACAGGACTCGTCTGAAGTTGGTAAAGCTGATGTGCCAACTTTTGTCTGTAGTGTCCGAAACATTTGGGCTGCAAACTAATATGACCCCACTGTAGAAAGGGGAGACGCTCACAAACATGATGGTGTTCTCCCTACAAGTCTCACAGGACTGGTCTGAAGGTAACCCATATAAATGAATGGAAGAATGGAGGTAGTTTTGTGCCAACAAAAATAAGAGGTTAAATATGCAGAAAAATATATATTTAGATATTATATGTGCTTTCTTATAACGCCCAGAAATAGGACAGACACTTCAAAAACCTAATTTCTTATGATTTATGAATGTGTTATTCAATGTGTTTCAAAAGGCCAAATTCAATATTTTATCAAATATTTGTTTTCATATATATTTTGGGGGATACCTAAATGCATCCTAAAATTCAAAATCAAATAAATGATCCATGGTATGTTCTTCTGGGGAAAAAAAATCCATATGTCAGCTCTGAACCCCAGTCACGGTTTAGACTTTTAAGAAATGAACACGCATCGCTTACCGTACGGTTTTGGAAGCATAAGGACCTTATCTTTCATATCAGCGAGAAATCATTTTCAAAAGGTTCAATTGATACACCTTGATAGGGTTAGGGTTCCCAAACAGGCATATCTCCATGTTACAGAGAGTGTTTGCGGAAGACAGAAGGATCACATGTGCTAATTAGCTTTCAAGCATACTACTAACACCTGTGTGTAATGGAAGAAGGCTGCCAGAAAGGTGCTGTTACACTGAAAAATACTGTTGGCTGCAACTGTGATGAAGACGTTTAAAAGGGGAGGACGACTCATAGTAACGGCTGGAAAGGAGGATTTAATACTTTCTGAATATTCTCAGGTGTTTTGGAGTAACACTTGAAATTGCACACACATGTTTTTAGACAAGAATGAAGAAAGTATGGCCAAGTAAAGGTTAGTCGAAAATATATTGAGTATGGCTAAATATCCTGAGTATGGCTAAATATATTGAGTATGGATAAATATCCTGAGTATGGCCAAATATATTGAGTAGGGCTAAATATCCCGAGTATGGCCAAATATATTGAGTAGGGCTAAATATCCTGAGTATGGCCAAATATATTGAGTAGGGCTAAATATCCTGAGTATGGCCAAATATATTGAGTAGGGCTAAATATCCCGAGTAGGGCTAAATATCCCGAGTAGGGCTAGATATCCAGAGTAGGGCTAAATATCCTGAGTATGGCTTAATATCCTGAGTATGGCTAAATATCCTGAGTAGGGCTAAATATCCCGAGTAAGGCTAAATATCCTGAGTATGGCTAAATATCCTGAGTATGGGCAAATATCCTGAGTAGGGCTAAATATCCTGAGTATGGCCAAATATATTGAGTAGGGCTAAATATCCTGAGTATGGCCAAATATATTGAGTAGGGCTAAATATCCTGAGTATGGCCAAATATATTGAGTAGGGCTAAATATCCTGAGTATGGCCAAATATATTGAGTAGGGCTAAATATCCCGAGTAGGGCTAAATATCCTGAGTAGGGCTAGATATCCAGAGTAGGGCTAAATATCCTGAGTATGGCTAAATATCCTGAGTATGGCTAAATATCCTGAGTAGGGCTAAATATCCTGAGTATGGCTAAATATCCTGAGTAGGGCTAAATATCCTGAGTATGGCTAAATATCCTGAGTATGGCCAAATATCCTGAGTAGGGATAAATATCCTGAGTATGGCCAAATATCCTGAGTATGGCTAAATATCCTGAGTATGGCTAAATATCCTGAGTAGGGCTAAAGAGCAGCCTATGCAGAGGTTTAGCGCCACTGCAGAGATTATGTCTACATTGCTAATTTTATGCCATGTTGTCTGCAGTAATGTGTTGGTAATGAGGGAAGTTTGGGACATAAAATAGCCTTCAAGATTTTGGAGTGATATGCTTAGTGACTGAGTAACATTTTCTCTGAATGCAGCCCGACAATAGAGGCCACAGTAATCTAGGCCAGAAGTTTGGAGAAGGACAACATGTAGTAGAAGGATAGACTACCTCTGCCCAATGCTCCGTAAGGAGAAGGAAATCTCAAGTAAATCTCTTTCATATTCATTTGGAAGTGAGTGTCAGATGAGGCCCAAATAACTTGAATGTATCAAACACACATTTCAATCTACACCAAATGTAAATGTGACATTTGTAAACGGAAGATTATAACTTCAAAACACTTTATTGCTCTTAAAACATGAGACAGGCTGTACAGACAGAAGAACACAGTGAAGACAAGATTATTGACAAATAAATACTAAGTAAATAAATAAGTGCAAACAAACACAATGGAATAGGCCATGAAACAAAGGTTCATTACGTTATGAAACAAAGGTCCATTATGTTATGGAACATAGGTCCATTATGTTATGGAACAAAGGTCCATTATGTTATGGAACATAGGTCCATTATGTTATGGAACATAGGTCCATTATGTTATGGAACATAGGTCCATTATGTTATGGAACATAGGTCCATTATGTTATGGAACAAAGGTCCATTATGTTATGGAACATAGGTCCATTATGTTATGGAACAAAGGTCCATTATGTTATGGAACATAGGTCCATTATGTTATGGAACATAGGTCCATTATGTTATGGAACAAAGGTCCATTATGTTATGGAACAAAGGTCCATTATGTTATGGAACATAGGTCCATTATGTTATGGAACATAGAGACACATTCACAATATGGCAACAACGCAACTCAACAATGACAACCACACACTATATTTATATATTAATGTTTGAAAACATTTCCAGGTGGTCATGATGAGAATGTTTTGTTTTTATAAAAATAAACATGTCCCATGCTTTATACTCATTATATACTGTTAAAATATAAGTTTTCGCTATTAGTTTTCTATGGAACATAACGACTATACATTATACGGTACAGACATGTTTTCTCTTTTTTTTACAAAACGCTGAAGAATTCAGAACCAGTCTTCACACGTCAGTTAGTCATTTAAAAGTGTTTTCCAGGCTCACAAATATTCCAACTGTTTTACAATATTTACATCTTGAGTGTAGAACAACACAACTCCGCATAAATAATTTCAGTTGCAAAACATTATTGGTATAAGTAGCCTCCTCATATATTGTTGTGGGTGTATATTCTTTCTTTCTCACTTCAATAAAATTACTAGTAACACGGAATCTGCCAACACCACTGGTAACGGGACCGCTTCTGCTTCTTGTAACTCTAAGAACAAAGGTAGAATTGAGGAAACATGCAAGACAGTGGTGCAGTGAAAGAATTCACGTGGCCTGGTATGAATAGTATCCTGTCAGAATATAACAGAGTCTGAATAGTTTCTGTTGAGGTTAGCTGTAGGCTGCTTCGATCTCTGTGGGTTGACAACAGGAGGAGACAGAAAGACGTTTTCAGACAGAAAACACAGGTGTCAGTTTTATTAAAATACATAGAAAACTACTTTGTGTGTTAGTGATTTATATATATCTCCTGTATTGCACAAGGGATAACAGCACATATAGAGAGCAAAAAGTATAACCCCATTGAATTGTTTGTGACACAGAATCCTGTAAAATTATTGTAGAGAAGAATATAGCAACTTGAATCTTTTCTAAGATGAAATAGTTTATAAAATGGAAGGTGTATGAGGAGTTTGTTTTCTAGAGCAGTGTTCAGTTGACTGAATGTAAACAAAACATGAACGTAGATCATGTGTGAACAGGAGCAAATGCTGAAGGTTGTGCAAAATTCGAAGGCTAAGCTTGCTAAAGTGGATCTCTCATTTACAAGTGTTGATGTGCCGGTTTAGTGTGGATTGTGATTGTCGTGTGTGAGTATTGTGTGTGTGTCTCTAACCAAGACAGCAACGTGAGGTTGACTACACTAAATACTGCAGAGCGAGGCTGCCTTCATTTCCTTCATGAAGAACATTGATCCTACCCAGCTGATTGGTTAGCCACTAGTGAGTTAGCGTTTCTGTTATATCTGCCCACGCTAGGTGTTTCCATACCAGTGGTTTTATTCTACAGGTGAGTAAATGGGCTTCATATCTGTTTTATATCAACCCAATTCAAATGTGTGGATTTTCCAATCTCACAGGAGGTACAACATTCTGAATGTGATGTACGTGATATTGTTGAGGTGCAGGTCATGGCATTGTCCAGATGACCAACATAACGTATTGTGTAACAACAGTTAGAAAATTTAACAAACAAACACGTCAACTACTAACCCAGGCTTTGGACTACTTAATTCACAGAATTCGCTACTTTGACATTTTCTCTGCTGTATTTTTGCCCAGAGCACATTTATTGTAGATGTATTACTCTTTACATTTGTTATACTCAATATCATTTTATATATTATTTTCATTATTTTTATTCTCCACAAAAAGGTATACTTTGCTAAAAAGATACAACTCAAATATACATAGAGAATAATGAGACGGACCTCTGTAATGTGAGAGTTGACATGGAGGAGTGGTTAGCCCTGTTTTCACACTGCATTTCAGAGGTGTAGGTCCTTGCACCTTTTGTATAGAGGTGCCCAGGCGTCTGTATCTTATGCTAGAACACCACAGGGCCACTCTGCAACTGCCACAGCCCCTGGAAACGCATAATGGAGCAGTTGCATTGCGATTTTTGCTGAGGATGGATCATTGAATGTCCTGTAAACAATAAATAACTACTGGACATTGAGAATGTGGTCCCAGCCACCCACACTCCCAACTGTCATATATGATTATTTACTAACTTCCCCATTCTTTGTCTCTACTGGGTAGGCAGGGTTTTGATTGGGCGAGAGAGGGAGCCCATGTTAGTGGAGGTTGTAGTAACTTGGGGACTCACGCTCTTGTTAGGCAGACTACTGGAGTGGCCCATCGCCTCCTCGGCTGCACGCAACAGCAAAGTGTAATTGATAGCAACCTCTTCAACCTTCCGCAACAGTTGCAGCCTTTGGGCCTCTGAACGCACCCCTCTAACCAGCTTGATGAATGTCTGAGTCAGTTCGCAGAGGACCAGGAAGCTGGCCGTAACAACGCTCAGCATGCGAGTGGGGCTCTTCTCAACGCTCGCCACCCGCCTGCACGCCGCCCTGAACTCTTTGAAGCGCACTGCCAGCTCCTGCTTGTACTCGGCGATCCGGGATGGCTGTAGGCGTGATTCGTTATCCACCTGGGGAATGTTAGCGCACTGTCGCAGGATGGCTAGCAGCTCATTAGCATCCAGCTGGGCATTGAGGAAACCGTCCGGCAGGCTGAACGTCTTTCCTTGCAGGGATTCGACCCTCGCCAGGCTCCCCTCCAGAGTCCCGCAGGCCCGGAGGTCGATCTCCTGTGTCTGCGGCTCCTCTTCTTCTTCCTCTACTTCCTCCTCCTCCCCGCTGCAGCCCTCAGCGTGGAGAACCTGGAGCGTTTTGCTGACAATGGGCAAGGTCTGAGAGCCAAGCTGCATCCCGGGCAGGACCTGGAGGGTGGTGGAGTAGGAGAGCTCTTCTTTCTCGCTGCTCTCGTCCGCCGCTTCACACTTCCTGTAGCAGAAACAGAAAGAGCAGCACTTCTCCCTGTCGTCACTGTCCTCGCTAGGCAGCCCCAGCAGCATCTCCGTCGGCGCCCCCTCTCTGCTCTCCCTCAGCAGCTCTTCTCCCTGGATGAAGAACACTCCTTTCTTCCCCTTTGCCTCTGCAGCAGCCGTGTGAGTTTGATTGTGAACGGGCTCCACGGTTGTTGGAAGCCTCAGCCCTGCGGCCCTCACTCGCTCCATTTCCTTCTCCAGGTTCTTGGCTTTGGGTTTTATCTCGGTGTACAGCTGGGTGCCTTCAGCATTGTCCACCTCTCCGATGCTATACCGCCTCTGGAGCTTCTTGTACTGCGGAGCGCCCATGCAGTCTGGTGTGCGAGAGGTGCAGGTGGGCAAGCAGGAAGCCTGCTCCCCCCTGGGTTCCCGCGACTCCAGACTGGTCGAGCGGATTCGGGTGGTCTTGATCTCTAAGGTCTGAGGTCTCCTCTGAGCTCCCTGGGGGTGAGGGGTTTTGGAGTTCGCTGGAGGGGTCTTGGAGAGGGGTCTCTCTCTACCTCTATGCTGCTGTGTCTCTGCAATTGAGCCGACCGGCGTATCGGGCAGTCGGATGCCTCTGCACATCCTCTTGCAGTCGCAGCTGCGGCGTTGCTCTCTGGAGATTCCAGGGGCTTTTAGCACAGGACTTGTAAGGAGCTGGCAAGCACATGGGGTGCCTGAGGGGACTGGCGAGGACCCCTGGGGTAGGTATTCGCACCCAGACGACTTGGGCTTCAGAAGTTCTTCCAGAAACTCTAACTCGTACTGCCGGACCTTCTGGAGCTGGGCTCGGCGCTCATCAGTCTCCCTGCGAATCCGAGCTGGGAACGTGGCCGACAGAAGGTTCTTGATACTTAGGAAGGGAGCGCTACGCTGGGCCTTCCCTTTACCGCCACCCTGGTTCTTGCTGTCAGCAGAGGAGAGAGTAGAGACCTTGTCCACAGAGCAGGTAGGGTGTGTTGGGTCTCCCAGGAGAGGGAATGTCTTTGGGGGGCATTTATGTGGCTCAGCTTGAGCTTTACCCTGGGACCTCTCTGCCTTGGCCTCTGCTGCTTCCTTCCTCTCAGCTTTCACAGGCATGTGTGGGGACTGGGAGTACTTGGTTGGGACCTGGGGTCTGGGCTTGGCCAAGATGGGGTCTGCTCCTGCTCCTCCTGCTGCTCTCACTGTGCTCTCTTTGCTGCTGGCCAGTTGGAGGCCTTTGGCACAAAGACGCTCATCATCTGTAGGGGAAGAGGAGTGGAACACCAGCACCTTCTGGGTATGTGGATCCTTCAGTCTTAGCTGTGGCCCGGGTTCTCTAACTGGGCATGTGCAGAACAGGTCATCAATTGGCAAGAGGTCTTTAGAGCTTGAAGGCTTGATGGTCTTGCTAGAGGCAGTCTCGGCATCTTGGCACATGTTTGTGGGGCAAATCTTGGCGGAGGCAGTTCTGTCCACAGGCAAGAGAATAGGTAAGGCTTTGTTGGTAGTGGCCGGGCTCAGAGGCGCAGACTTCTTCCCCTTGACACCCACAGAGAAATTTGGGCTTAGTTTGCCCACAGCAGTACCGGGTGACCTTTGATCTTTGCCGACCTTAGGTGCCTGCCCTGGATCGGAGACTTTCAGCTCCTCAGGTGACATCGCAAGGCGGTCTGGGGTGCACGCTTTGGTGGGCTCTGGTTTTGCCTTCTTGCCTTCACTCGGCTCACTCTGCGTTGGTTCTTGGGTAACGTCACTCCCCTGCTCCACTGTGCTGAGGCCTGGACTGGCAGTCTCCTGACCAGGGCTAAGCTTTAGGGGAACAGTCTTACTGAGGATCACTGGTTTCGAGGGGCAGCCGCCACGGATCTGACCCATGGAGAACGCACCGCCTCCAATAGTCTGGGTGGTGCAGCCTGGTATGGCCAAGGGGAAGTCTCTGCGACTGAAGATACGCTCCTTGTTGATATGGTGGGCCAACAGGTAGGCCTGGTTCTGGTGCTGCTTCATGGCCGACACCATCTCTGAGACGTCTGTCAGCTCAGAGGAGTTGGTCTCGTGCCCTGAGTCTAGCGATGACTCAGGCGTAATGGCCGCCAACACAATCAACCCTATGGAAAGAAAGAAACACAAGACACTATCAGGGTCACACGGACGTCATACAATATCACAGACAGATGGAAAACAGTCATTGATTTTTGAAAGATGGCACATCAAATACACTGTTTCTAAATACTTACACTTGTAAAAAATCTCTTGATGTTTCTTTTAAAGCTCTGCTAACCGTCTGTGAGCAAAACCTTGTTTTGCATCAAACTGAATTTTAATCAAGACTGAGTGAACTCTTGTGTTTCTCTCGCTATCAAAAGATACAACACAAGAGACTATGTTCAGTATCAAGCAGAGTGCTGTAAAACAACACGTCAAAACAAAACGTATTTTTGTCCCTGTTTTGGGATGTTAAAGCTTTGAACTTGAATTGTGCTGTCAAGCCAGCCCCAATTCATCAGGGCATGGACTCAACACGTTGTCTAAAGTGTTCCACAGGGATACTGGCCCATGTTGACTCCAATGCTTCCAACAGTTGTACACACGGGAAACTGTTGTGCGTGGAAAAACCCTGCAGCATTGCAATTTTTGACACACTCAAACCGGTGTGCTTGACACTTGACACCATATCCCGTTCAAGGCACTTAAATATTTTGTCTTGTCCATTCACCCTCTGAATGACACACATACACAATCCATGTCTCAAGGCTTAAAAATCCTTCTTTAACCCGTCTCCTCCCCTTCAGCTACACTGAAGTGTACAAAACATTAGGAACACCTGCTCTTTCCATGACAGACTGACCAGGTGAAAGATATGATCCCTTATTGATGTCACTTGTTCAATCCACTTTAATCATTGTATGTGTGTCATTCAGAGGGTTAATGGGCAAGACAAAAGATTTAAGTGCCTTTGAACGGGGTATAGTAGTAGGTGCCAGGCAGGTGAGTGTGTGTCAAGAACTGCAGTGCTTCAGGGTTTTTCACGCTCAACAGTTTCCAGTGTGTACAACTGTGGGAAGCATTGGAGTCAACATGGGCCAGCATCCCTAAGGGAAAGCTTTCAACACTTCCATGCCCTGACGAACTGTGGAGGGTAAAAGAGGGTGAAACTCAATACTAATGTTTTGTACACTCAGTGTATAAAAATATTTAAAAGTGCCCCTTAGTAGTCACTGTCCCCTAAAATGAACCATTAGCAATGAAGGAGCCCTTGGTGGTTAGATTCGACTCTCTATATGAGAAGAAGTCCATATAGCATGACACGGCATGTTGACCTGTGGTCTGAGCTGGCTGTTGGGGGTGATGGGGGAAGTCCTCTGATGCAGCTAGGGCCTCCAGGGCCTGCAGAGTGGACACCAGAGCATCATCCAGCTCCTGGGCATGGTCCCGTACTGTCCTGGTGGCCACGTTGTCTATCAACGTCACCGGGACATCCTCTGGAGCCGGTACCACTTCCTCGGAAGAAGCCTTGGCAGAGCTCTTGCTGACTGCAGCCCCGGTTGCAGGGCTTGGACGGGTGACGGGGTTTGGTCGAGACTTCCGTCCTCTCTTGGCGTCATCTTCGTCCGAGCTGTTGTCCCTGAACCCAGGTGGAGGAGCAGCAATGGCCGGATGGGGCAGCTGCAGCTTTCTTCCTTCTTCCTCCTCCTCTTCATTCCCCGGGGGAGGCAGGGCCATCAAGTCTACTGCACCTCCATCGCGGGAGGCACAGGCGCTGGAGCAGTGCTTTGATGAGGCGCTGCTGCGTCCACCGTTCAAGGCCACAGCCACTCCCTCTGCCCTCAACCTGGCCTTGCAGGAGTCACAGAAGAACCGTGTAGTTCGCTGGGACTGCCCCATGGTTTGGGCTCTGCTCCTGAAGGCCACTGAGCTCTCCTGGACGGGGCTTTCCAGCCTCACGGCAATCGTCTCCGTTTTCTGCAGCGTCGGGTCAGACTTGGTACGGGGCCGCCCTGGTGCCTCTTGGGAAATGAAGTTCTCGTTGACGTCGAGCTCGGGTTCTGCCTGCATTTGGAGCTCCTGCAGCTGTTGTTGCTCACGGAGATGGACGTGGCATAGACCCAGGTGTTGGGACTCTGCGGGCAGTGGGGCGGTCGCTGTCTTCTGAGACTGGGACCCTGGGTCCCTCGTATGGGGTCTTTCCCTCTCGTCCCCTCGTCGGTCCCCACTGGACACAGCTGTAGTGCCGGAGCGCGGGTGGGTGTGGTGGGAACCTCTGTAATCTGCGGACAGAATTTTCAGAGCAGTTGAGAGGCTGAGAGGTGAGGAATCGCATGGGAAGATGGAGTGGGTCCTTATGGGAAAATAGAGGCGAAGGCTGGTGGATTTTTTTCAGTGATGGATGCTGGAGACTGGAGTTGGAGGTAAGTCTGGTGGGATGTTATGGGACGTAGCGGCCTTCCTCTCATGCAGGCACACCACCACAGCAGATGGAAACAGAGCTGTGCATGTTTGAATATTACATATATATTTCACAGAAAAAAAGCAAGGCAAAAACTACAAAATGTTACCCTGTGCAAGGAAGAGGGAGAGAATAGTCCGATGAAGATGAGATCTCAGTATGGAGATGGGAGGAGCGACAGCAGAGGTGATTGGTAGCTGTTGATATGGTTTAGGTCCGGATGCACAGATGCATTATGGAGAAGCAGGTGTCAGTCCAGATGGATTGACTAGAGTTGGTTGCAGTATGATGGTTTACATGCAATGCCTCACACTTGCAGACACACACTAAAACCTGTAAATGGAATCCTTGAGATGCAAACTGATATTCAGTCAACGTGCCTTTGGATACTGAGTTTGGATGTTGAGTTTTATTGATAGGAAATGTAGTCAAAGCAAAGAGTATGGAAAGGATTTTAACAGTAAATTAAAAACATTTTCAGTGTTATCTAAAGCTAATAATAATGGAATCTCTATAACAACCTCCCGAAACACTAGACTTACCGATCCATTTCTTAAACATCAACAGATAATGTAAATATACAGCTTCATTGCAAGTCTTAACCAGCAGTATAAATCAAGGAGGTGACTACTAACATACCTGCCTTGATCATATAAGACTGACCAGGTGTCCGGTAGTAGATGGTTCGTTTGGGATCCACAAACAGCTTGTAGTAGCCGGAGATGAGACAGGCAAAGTTACTGGCATCAGGCCACTCCATCAACAGGACCAGAGGCTGCAGGGGTGGGAGGGGATAATTACGTTTTAGATGTAGATTTCTTTATTGTCCAATTGTACACAAGGTCAAACGGAAATGTGTCTTCTGCTTTATCCAATGATGTACAGTGCATTAGGAAAGTATTCAGGCCCCCTTGACTTTTTCCATATTTTGTTACGCTACAGCCTTATTCTAAAAATTATGAAATTATTTTTTATTCCTCATCAATCTACACACAATACCCCATAATGTGAAATCAGGTTTTTAGAAATAGTTGCAAATGTATAAAAATAAAAACAGAAATACCTTATTTACATAAGTATTCAGACCATTTGCTATGAGACTCAAAAATGAGCTCAGGTGCATCCTGATTCCATTGATCCTTGAGATGTTTCTACAACTTGATTGGAGTCCACCTGTGGTAAATTCAATTGATTGGACATACGGTCCCACAGTTGACAGTGCATGTCAGAGCAAAAACCATGCCATGAGGTCGAAGGAACTGTCCATAGAGCTCCGAGACAGGATTGTGTCGTGGCACAGATCTGGGGAAGGGTACCAAACATTTCTGCAGCATTGAAGGTCCCCAAGAACACAGTGGCCTCCATCATTCTTAAATGGAAGAAGTTTAGAACCACCAAGACTCTTCCTAGAGTGGGCCGCACGGCCAAACTGAGTAATCAGGGGAGAAGGGCCTTGGTCAGGGCGGTGATCAAGAACCCGATGGTCACTCTGACAAAGCTCAAGAGTTCCTCTGTGGAGATGGGAGAATCTTCCAGAAGGACAACCGTCTCTGCAGCACTCCACCAATCAGGCCTTTATGGTAGAGTGGCCAGACATGGCAGCCCACTTGGAGTTCACCAAAAGGCCCTTAAAGGACTCTCAAAACATGAGAAACAAGATTCTCCAGTCTAATGAAACCAAGATTGAACTCGTTGGTCTGAATGCCAAGCATCTCGTCTGGAGGAAACCTGGCAACATCCCTATGGTGAAGCAGGGTGATGGCAGCATGATGCTGTGCAGATGTTTATCAGTGGCAGGAACTAGGAGATTAGTCAGGATCGAGGGAAAGATGAACGGAGCAAATTACAGAGAGATCCTTGATGAAAACCTACTCCAGAGTGCTCAGGATCTCAGACTTGGGCGAAGGTTCACCTTCCAACAGGTCAATGACCCTGAGCACACAGTCAAGACAAGGCAGGAGTGGCTGTGATAGAAAAATGACATATTTACCTGGTTTGTTTGATATTAATAGTTAGGAATAATAGTTAACAAATAGGATATTTCTGTTTTGTTTAATTCTGTGTTTTCATGGGCTCCACTCTAGTTCCCTGCAGCTAATTTGGTCGTTATGGTCACCAGAGATGACTTGAGCTGACAAATGAGTTAAAGACTGCATTACGTAGACACGATGTGGTGGGTGTAACAGAGATAGAGATAGCCAGGAGGATTTTAGAACAATTCCTCATTGTCTCTAAATCATCCTTGCATCTGGGAAACTAAGCCAGGGTGGGGTTAAGACAACAACCCATGTGCAGATAACAACAGGATGAACCCAGAGTGACTTATGATGCTCCTTGGTCTGCATGAGGGGGGTTAAACCAAACATGACTGAGCATTGTTAGTGTCAGCTATATATAGTACTCTGCATTTGTGTAAAGGTTAGGTTACTCGGTCCAACACTCAAGGGTGGGAGTGTCGACCAGCCTCATTATTGCAATAATTAATTTATATTAAATAAAGATGATTGTTTGAAAAAATGACCAAATCTCTCTCATTACTGAATTTCCACGACACAAGTTTCTGAATGTCCTTGAGTGGCCCAGCCAGAGCCCGGTCTTGAACCTGATCAAACAACTCTGGAGAAACCTGAAAATAGCTGTGCAGCAACGCTCTCCCATCCAACCTGACAGAGATTGAGAGGATCTGCAGAGAAGAATGGGAGAAACTCCCCAAATACCGGTGTGCCAAGCTTGTAGCATCATACCTAAGATGACTCAAGGCTGTAATTGCTGCAAAAGGTGCAACAACAAAGTACAGAGTAAAGTGTCTGAATACTTATATAAATGTGATATTTCCATTTTTTTTATTTGTAGCAATTTGCTCAAATTGATAAAAAACTGTTTTTGCTTTGTCATTATGGGGTATTGTGATGTCATTATGGGGTATTGTGATGTCATTATGGGGTATTGTGATGTCATTATGGGGTATTGTGATGTCATTATGGGGTATTGTGTATAGATTGATGAGGGGGAAAAAAACATTTAGTCCATTTTAGAATAAGGCTGTAACATAACAAAATGTGGAAAAAGTCAAGAGGTCTGAATACTTCCTGAATGCACTATGTATTGGCTTCATCTCAGCCCCTCTGAAACACACACATCTTCATACAAAGAGGTTGGAGCAGGGACGGAAATGAGTTTGGAGGCTTCAACAAAGCATTTTACTGTATATTTAATATAATGACCATACCGCTACTTCAACTTGGTTTATCTCACAGGTTTGATTTAATTGAATTTGAAAGGAATTCTTCTGTGCAGCGAAAATCTATGTTTGGCACCATGGCCTACTAGTATGGTGCAATGAGTTCCATCCTGAGCTTCATAATGTCCTTCTAAATCTATAGTTGTACATGTGTTCAATCTGTCACATACCTTGGCCTCCTGTATGGCCACCTCTACGCGGGCTACGCCCTGGTTCTCCCGGTGCAGCTGTATCTTAGCAACACGACTGAACTCTGTCAGAACCGTGGTCAGGTTGTTTTTTAGGTCGATCACATGACCGATGCCGTGCCGCGGACCCACCAGCAGCGTAGTGGCCGACTGCTTCTCATCCTGTGGATCAATCAGTCAATCAATCAATCAAACATTCTATCAACACAGAGAGAGCTCTGAATTCATGGAACAACAGCAAAAAACTTAACTCAGAAACATGCATTCTTCAAAATGATATGTACTGTAGTATATATATACAGTGCCTTGCGAAAGTATTCGGCCCCCTTGAACTTTGCGACCTTTTGCCACATCTCAGGCTTCAAACATAAAGATATAAAACTGTATTTTTTTGTGAAGAATCAACAACAAGTGGGACACAATCATGAAGTGGAACGGCATTTATTGGATATTTCAAACTTTTTTAACAAATCAAAAACTGAAAAATTGGGCGTGCAAAATTATTCAGCCCCCTTAAGTTAATACTTTGTAGCGCCACCTTTTGCTGCGATTACAGCTGTAAGTCGCTTGGGGTAGGTCTCTATCAGTTTTGCACATCGAGAGACTGAAATTTTTTCCCATTCCTCCTTGCAAAACAGCTCGAGCTCAGTGAGGTTGGATGGAGAGCATTTGTGAACAGCAGTTTTCAGTTCTTTCCACAGATTCTCGATTGGATTCAGGTCTGGACTTTGACTTGGCCATTCTAACACCTGGATATGTTTATTTTTGAACCATTCCATTGTAGATTTTGATTTATGTTTTGGATCATTGTCTTGTTGGAAAACAAATCTCCGTCCCAGTCTCAGGTCTTTTGCAGACTCCATCAGGTTTTCTTCCAGAATGGTCCTGTATTTGGCTCCATCCATCTTCCCATCAATTTTAACCATCTTCCCTGTCCCTGCTGAAGAAAAGCAGGCCCAAACCATGATGCTGCCACCACCATGTTTGACAGTGGGGATGGTGTGTTCAGCTGTGTTGCTTTTACGCCAAACATAACGTTTTGCATTGTTGCCAAAAAGTTCAATTTTGGTTTCATCTGACCAGAGCACCTTCTTCCACATGTTTGGTGTGTCTCCCAGGTGGCTTGTGGCATACTTTAAACAACACTTTTTATGGATATCTTTAAGAAATGGCTTTCTTCTTGCCACTCTTCCATAAAGGCCAGATTTGTGCAATATACGACTGATTGTTGTCCTATGGACAGAGTCTCCCACCTCAGCTGTAGATCTCTGCAGTTCATCCAGAGTGATCATGGGCCTCTTGGCTGCATCTCTGATCAGTCTTCTCCTTGTATGAGCTGAAGGTTTAGAGGGACGGCCAGGTCTTGGTAGATTTGCAGTGGTCTGATACTCCTTCCATTTCAATATTATCGCTTACACAGTGCTCCTTGGGATGTTTAAAGCTTGGGAAATCTTTTTGTATCCAAATCCGGCTTTAAACTTCTTCACAACAGTATCTCGGACCTGCCTGGTGTGTTCCTTGTTCTTCATGATGCTCTCTGCACTTTTAACGGACCTCTGAGACTATCACAGTGCAGGTGCATTTATACGGAGACTTGATTACACACAGGTGGATTGTATTTATCATCATTAGTCATTTAGGTCAACATTGGATCATTCAGAGATCCTCACTGAACTTCTGGAGAGAGTTTGCTGCACTGAAAGTAAAGGGGCTGAATAATTTTGCACGGCCAATTTTTCAGTTTTTGATTTGTTAAAAAAGTTTGAAATATCCAATAAATGTCGTTCCACTTCATGATTGTGTCCCACTTGTTGTTGATTCTTCACAAAAAAATACAGTTTTATATCTTTATGTTTGAAGCCTGAAATGTGGCAAAAGGTCGCAAAGTTCAAGGGGGCCGAATACTTTCGCAAGGCACTGTATGATATATACATGTATGTAGTATCCGTTTGGATGTCTGGCCTGGGATGCTACAAGGCTACAGGAAAACATAAACATGAGCTGTACCTTGACATAAGAGAAATTCATCATAAAGGAGTGGGATATATAATGTGGGAATACGATATGGGCATGTTTATAAGAGAATGTTGCCCTTACTGGTCTGACGGTGTGGAACAGCAAGCCTCCAAAGGGCGGAAGATCGTTGAGCACACGCATGTACTGCAGCTTTCCCTGGAGAGGAGGGACCTGTCAGTAGACACAACACAACACTTAAGGGCCCAGTCTCAACAGTCTCTAGTGGCTTCCTCTACTCATCTCCTCTCCTTGATCTGCACTAACATCACAGGTGAAATTAAAAACCTAGATGTATTTGTATTTGTTTTTTATTATGGATCCCCATTAGTTCCTGCCAAGGCAGCAGCTACTCTTCCTGGGGTTTATTATGGATCCCCATTAGTTCCTGCCAAGGCAGCAGCTACTCTTCCTGGGGTTTATTATGGATCCCCATTAGTTCCTGCCAAGGCAGCAGCTACTCTTCCTGGGGTTTATTATGGATCCCCATTAGTTCTGGCCAAGGCAGCAGCTACTCTACCTGGGGTTTATTATGGATCCCCATTAGTTCCTGCCAAGGCAGCAGCTACTCTTCCTGGGGTTTATTATGGATCCCCATTAGTTCCTGCCAAGGCAGCAGCTACTCTTCCTGGGGTTTATTATGGATCCCCATTAGTTCCTGCCAAGGCAGCAGCTACTCTTCCTGGGGTTTATTATGGATCCCCATTAGTTCCTGCCAAGGCAGCAGCTACTCTTCCTGGGGTTTATTATGGATCCCCATTAGTTCCTGTCAAGGCAGCAGCTACTCTTCCAGGGGTTTATTATGGATCCCCATTAGTTCCTGTCAAGGCAGCAGCTACTCTTCCTGGGGTTTATTATGGATCCCCATTAGTTCCTGTCAAGGCAGCAGCTACTCTTCCTGGGGTTTATTATAGATCCCCATTAGTTCCTGCCAAGGCAGCAGCTACTCTTCCTGGGGTTTATTATGGATCCCCATTAGTTCCTGCCAAGGCAGCAGCTACTCTTCCTGGGGTTTATTATGGATCCCCATTAGTTCCTGTCAAGGCAGCAGCTACTCTTCCTGGGTTTTATTATAGATCCCCATTAGTTCCTGCCAAGACAGCAGCTACTCTTCCTGGGGTTTATTATAGATCCCCATTAGTTCCTGCCAAGACAGCAGCTACTCTTCCTGGGGTTTATTATAGATCCCCATTAGTTCCTGCCAAGGCAGCAGCTACTCTTCCTGGGGTTTATTATAGATCCCCATTAGTTCCTGCCAAGGCAGCAGCTACTCTTCCTGGGGTTTATTATAGATCCCCATTAGTTCCTGCCAAGGCAGCAGCTACTCTTCCTGGGGTTTATTATGGATCCCCATTAGTTCCTGCCAAGGCAGCAGCTACTCTTCCTGGGGTTTATTATGGATCCCCATTAGTTCCTGCCAAGGCAGCAGCTACTCTTCCTGGGGTTTATTATGGATCCCCATTAGTTCCTGCCAAGGCAGCAGGTACTCTTCCTGGGGTTTATTATAGATCCCCATTAGTTCCTGCCAAGGCAGCAGCTACTCTTCCTGGGGTTTATTATAGATCCCCATTAGTTCCTGCCAAGGCAGCAGCTACTCTTCCTGGGGTTTATTACGGATCCCCATTAGTTCCTGCCAAGGCAGCAGCTACTCTTCCTGGGGTTTATTACGGATCCCCATTAGTTCCTGCCAAGGCAGCAGCTACTCTTCCTGGGGTTTATTACGGATCCCCATTAGTTCCTGCCAAGGCAGCAGCTACTCTTCCTGGGGTTTATTATGGATCCCCATTAGTTCCTGCCAAAGCAGCAGCTATTCTTCCTGGGGTCCAGCAAAATGAAGGCAGTTATACAATTTTAAAAACATTACAATACATTCACAACACATTGTGTGCCCCCAGGCCCCTACTCCACCACTACCACATATCTACAGTACTAACTACATGTGTATGTATTGTGCGTATGTTATTGTGTGTGTGTGTGTGTGTGTATTCATGTGTCTGTGCCAATGTTTGTGTTGCTTCACAGTCCCCTACTGTTCCATGAGGAGTTTTTTATCTGTTTTTTAAATCTAATTTTACTGCTTGCATCAGTTACTTGATGTGGAATAGAGTTCCATGTAGTCATGGCTCTATGTAGTACTGTGTGCCTCCCATAGTCTGTTCTGGACTTGGGGACTGTGAAGAGACCTCTTGTGGCATGTCTCGGGGATATGCATGGGTGTCCTAGCTGTGTGCCAGTAGTTTAGACAGGCAGCTCGGTGCATTCAACATGCATTCAACTCTCCTCTCATAACTAAAAGTAGTGATGAAGTCAATCTCTCCTCCACTTTCAGCCAGGAGAGATTGACATGCATAGTATTAATATTAGCTCTCTGTGTACATCCAAGGACCAGCCGTGCTGCCCTGTTCTGAGCCAATTGAAATTTTGAAAGTCCTTTTTTGTGGCACTTGAACACACGACTGAACAGTAGTCAAGGTGCGACAAAACTATGGCCTGTAAGACCTGCCTTGTTGACAGTGTTGTTAAGAAGGCAGAGCATTGCTTTATTATAGACAGACTTCTCCCCATCTTAGCTACTACTGCATCAATGTGTTTTGACCATGACAGTTTACAATCTAGGGTTATTCCAAGCAGTTTAGTCACCTCAACGTGCTCAATATCCACAATATTTATTACAAGATTTAGTTGAGGTTTAATGTTTAGTGAGTGTTTTGTTCCAAATACAATGCTTTTAGTTTTAGAAATATTTAGGACTAACTTATTCCTGGCCACCCACTCTGAAACTAACTGCAGCACTTTGTTGAGTGTTGCAGTCATTTCAGTCGCTGTAGTAGCTGACGTGTTGAGTCATCCGCATATGTCACATCTGCTCCTGTTACGCCCTCTGGTGTTCATCCGGTGTCTTTTTGACTTGCAGTTACTCCCCCTGTACACTCTCCCTCTCCCTCTCTGTGTGATTGTATGGTTGCAGGCAGGTGTGCTGGAGACAGAGTAGATCCCTACCAGCTGCAACTCGTTCCATAATCAAGACATCTACAAATACTCAGTCCTGCCACTTCCTCTCTGCCAGATCGTGATCTCTGCTTATTACCGCTCTGGCTCCTGTCGCCTGTTCCACATCTCACCACCACTACCTTGGATTCCCCTCAGGACCTGTTTACCCTGTTCTACTCAGCCAACCAACCTCAGTCTCCACATCAGTTTTTTCTGCAACTCAGCCAAGCTACCCCGGATCTGCACTCCATATCTCTCTGTGTAACAAATATTTTGGTTCATTCATCCGTTTCCGCATCTGAGTCTGCTCTTAGGTTCCCCGGTGCCGCTCCGCTTAACAGCATACATAGACACTCTGGCTTTAATCAAAGTCAGTGGCAGGTCGTTAGTAAAAATTTAAAAAAGCAAGGGCCTAAACAGCTACCCTGGGGAATTCCTGATTCTAACTGGAATATATTTGAGAAGCTTCCATTAAATAACACCCTCTGTGTTCTGTTAGTAACACAGAGGGTAACTCTTTATCCACATTATAGCAGGGGGTGTAAAGCATACACATAATTTTCCAGCAGCAGACTATGATCGTCCAAAGCTGCACTTAAGTCTAACAGGACAGCCCCCACAATCATTTTATCATCAATTTCTCTCAGCCAATCATCAGTCATTTGTGTAAGGGCTGTGCTTGTTGAGTGCACTTCCCTATAAGCATCCTGAAATTCTGTTGTCAATTTGTTTACTGTGAAATAGCATTGTATCTGGTCAAACACCATTGTTTCCAGAAGTTTACTAAGGGTTGGTAACAGGTTGATTGGTCAGCTATTTGGGCCAGTAAAGGGGGCTTTACTATTCTTAGGTAGTGGAATGATTTTAGCTTCCCTCCAGGCCTGAGGGCACACGCTCTCTAGTAGGCTTAAATTGAAGATGTGGCAAATAGGAGTGGCAATATCGTCTGCTATTATCCTCAGTCATTTTCTATCCAGGCTGTCAGACCCCGGTGGCTTGTCATTGTTGATAGACAACAACACTTTTTTCACCTCTTCCACACTGACTTTACGGAATTCAAAAGTACAATTCTTGTCTTTCAAAATTTGGTCCGATATACTTGGGTGTGTAGTGTCAGCGTTTGTTGCTGGCATGTCATCCCTAAGTTTGCTTATCTTGCAATGAAAAAGTAATTAATGTAGTTTGCAATACCAGTGGGCTTTGTGATGAGCCATCTGATTCAATGTTGTTCTTCCCCCCCAAAATGTCATTTAAGGTGCCCCAAAGCTTTTTACTATCATTCTTTATATCATTTCTTTGTTTTTATTATTTTTTTGTTTTTTTGTTTAGTCACATAATTTCTTAATTTTCAATATGTTTGCCAATCTGACAGACTTAATTTCCATACCTTTTGCCTCATCCCTCTCAACCACACAATCTTTCAATTCCTCATCAATCCAAGGGGATTTAACAGTTTTTACAGTCATTTTCTTAATGGTCGCGTGCTTATTAGTAACTGGAATAAGTAGTTTCATAAATGCGTCAAGTGCAGCGTTTGGTTGCTCCTCATTACACACCACAGACCAGCAAATATTCTTTACATCATCAACATCAACATATGAATCATTACAAAACTTATTGTATGACCTATTATCCCCTATATTAGGCCCAGCCTTTGGAACTTTGGTTTTCCTAGATATGGCTATTATATTGTGATCATTACATCCAATGGATTTGGATACTGCTTTAAAACAAATGTCTGCAGCATTAGTAAAGATCTGATCAATACATGTTGATGATTTAATTCCTGTGCTGTTTGTAAATACCCTGGTAGGTTGACTGATAACCTGATCCAGGTTGCAGCCACTGATTACAGTTTGAAGTCTTTTCTTGAATGGGCAGCTTGATGAGAGCCAGTCAATATTTAAAATCACCCAGACAATATACTTCTCTGTTGATATCACATACATTATCAAGCATTTCACACATTATCCAGATAGTGACTTTTAGCGCTTGGTGGTCTATAGCATCTTCCCACAAGAATGGGCTTGAGGTGAGGCAGATGAACCTGTAGCCATATTACTGCAACAGTATTTAACATGGGATCCTCTCTAAGCTTTACAGGGATGTGGTTCTGAATATAAACAGCAACACCGCCTCCGTTGCCATTTCTGTCTTTTCGGTAGATGTTAGAACCATGTATTTCTACCACTGTATCATCAAATGTATTATCTAAGTACCTTTCAGAGATAGTCAGAATATGAATGTCATCTGTTACAAGCAAGTTATTGACTTCATGGACCTTGTTTCTTAGGTTACATATGTTAATATGGGCTATTTTTAGCACTTTTCTGGGTTGATTGATTGTTTTTAATGCTTTACTGAGAAGCCTATCAGAGATAGACTTACTCATGGTATTAACATTGGAGCTGAAGTGGTCTTCCTACTATTGCTCACTACCTCAGTGCTAACAGTGTAACTCTGGTTTATAGGCTTATGATTACTGCTTACAATAGCTGTAGGATAAACAGATGTATTCAGTGCAATTAGGGGTACATAAATTAAATTACTTACATTGCGTTTGCCAATGCCCCTAAGATCATGTACATTTGATGCAGCATTATGATGACTCGTTGTCACAATGGTAGGGATTAACTGAGCTGGTCTTGGATCATTTACCAGTCATTGTTTCAACGCAGCCTTGAAATGCGTGGACAGAGTCCAGGAGCCAAGTTGGCATCCTCCATATTGCTTTTACTTATCTTGTGATTTCAGATCAGTGATGAAGGAGAGGAGACGAGGAGAAGACACTTAATACGGTTGAGATTCACCCAAGGATGACAAGACGGACACGGTCGCTAGCTCCTGCTATTGAGATTCACCCAAGGATGACCAGTGGATTCTCGCCTACAATACTGTACATGTCCTGTTGGTGGCACTGTTTCACCATGTAAAGGGGCACCAGCACACTGTTTAAACACGTTTGAAATTCCACAGCCAGTCAGAAGATAAACCTCTTAACTGAGAGAGCAAGATGAAAGGCACAATGGATCTGAAATACTTAGTGTTATAGCTATGCTGTATCTAGAGAATATTTACTGATCGGAAGGTCATTGTGTGACAGAGAGGACAGATCACCTTGTTGCCGGAGGGAGGCAGATGCTGATAGGTCTTGAGCAGCTGTGACAGGGTCTTACACACATTCTTCTCCTTGATGGTGGGAAGTAGAGTGAGGGGGAGGAAAGGTTCCAGACCCCACTCCTTCCTGGGAATGGAGAGAACGAAAGAGAAGAGGGGTTAGAGTAGAGAGCAAAGGGAGAGAGGAAGAAAGAAAGAGAGAGCGAGATGGTATAACCAGTCAGATGCTGACAGCTGTGGGACCATGTCTATATCTCGGGGAGAGACCCCCAGGGAAGACTCGAGGGCTACGTCCCAAATGGCACCCTATACCGTTTATAGCCTTGTGGGCCCTGGTCAAAGGTAGTGCACTATATAGGGAATAGGGTGCCAGTTGGGATGTAGACAAAGACTCAAGGAGCTACTGCTCCTATTTTCTGTCACACTGACAGGGTTGACAAGGCAGAGTCAGAGTCAGACTCAGACTGGAGACAGAACACTGGCTCTACTCTGTCTGTGTGACTGAATGCAATGCAATGCAATGACTTACGATGAATGTTATTTCATTGTATTCACTCACATACTATATGGTTGCTGTCTTCTAGTTGAATGCACTGATTGTATGTCACTCTGGATAAGAGTATCTGCTAAATTAGTCAAATTCTGTCTGTCAGAGTGAGTTAGTTATCTGGTATAATGTCTGTCTGTCAGAGTGAGTTAGTTATCTGGTATAATGTCTGTCTGTCAGGGTGAGTTAGTTATCTGGTATAATGTCTGTCAGAGTGAGTTAGTTATCTGGTATAATGTCTGTCTGTCAGAATGAGTTAGTTATCTGGTATAATGTCTGTCAGAGTGAGTTAGTTATCTGGTATAATGTCTGTCAGAGTGAGTTAGTTATCTGGTATAATGTCTGTCTGTCAGAGTGAGTTAGTTATCTGGTATAATGTCTGTCTGTCAGAGTGAGTTAGTTATCTGGTATAATGTCTGTCAGAGTGAGTTAGTTATCTGGTATAATGTCTGTCTGTCAGAATGAGTTAGTTATCTGGTATAATGTCTGTCAGAGTGAGTTAGTTATCTGGTATAATGTCTGTCTGTCAGAGTGAGTTAGTTATCTGGTATAATGTCTGTCAGAGTGAGTTAGTTATCTGGTATAATGTCTGTCTGTCAGAGTGAGTTAGTTATCTGGTATAATGTCTGTCAGAGTGAGTTAGTTATCTGGTATAATGTCTGTCTGTCAGAGTGAGTTAGTTATCTGGTATAATGTCTGTCAGAGTGAGTTAGTTAACTGGTATAATGTCTGTCAGAGTGAGTTAGTTATCTGGTATAATGTCTGTCAGAGTGAGTTAGTTATCTGGTATAATGTCTGTCTGTCAGAGTGAGTTAGTTATCTGGTATAATGTCTGTCAGAGTGAGTTAGTTATCTGGTATAATGTCAGTCAGAGTGAGTTAGTTATCTGGTATAATGTCTGTCTGTCAGAGTGAGTTAGTTATCTGGTATAATGTCTGTCAGAGTGAGTTAGTTAACTGATATAATGTCTGTCAGAGTGAGTTAGTTATCTGGTATAATGTCTGTCAGAGTGAGTTAGTTATCTGGTATAATGTCTGTCTGTCAGAGTGAGTTAGTTATCTGGTATAATGTCTGTCAGAGTGAGTTAGTTATCTGGTATAATGTCTGTCAGAGTGAGTTAGTTATCTGGTATAATGTCAGTCAGAGTGAGTTAGTTATCTGGTAAAATGTCTGTCAGAGTGAGTTAGTTATCTGGTATAATGTCTGTCAGTCAGAGTGAGTTAGTTATCTGGTATAATGTCTGTCAGAGTGAGTTAGTTATCTGGTATAATGTCTGTCAGAGTGAGTTAGTTATCTGGTATAATGTCTGTCTGTCAGAGTGAGTTAGTTATCTGGTATAATGTCTGTCAGAGTGAGTTAGTTATCTGGTAAAATGTCTGTCAGAGTGAGTTAGTTATCTGGTATAATGTCTGTCAGTCAGAGTGAGTTAGTTATCTGGTATAATGTCTGTCAGTCAGAGTGAGTTAGTTATCTGGTATAATGTCTGTCAGAGTGAGTTAGTTATCTGGTATAATGTCAGTCAGAGTGAGTTAGTTATCTGGTATAATGTCTGTCAGAGTGAGTTAGTTATCTGGTATAATGTCTGTCAGAGTGAGTTAGTTATCTGGTATAATGTCTGTCAGTCAGAGTGAGTTAGTTATCTGGTATAATGTCTGTCAGTCAGAGTGAGTTAGTTATCTGGTATAATGTCTGTCAGTCAGAGTGAGTTAGTTATCTGGTATAATGTCTGTCAGAGTGAGTTAGTTAACTGGTATAATGTCTGTCAGTCAGAGTTATCTACACTATACAAAAATATAAACACATGCAACAATTTTCTAAGAATTTACTGAGTTACAGTTCAGTAAGGAAATCATTCAATTGAAATAAATGAGGCCCTATTCTATGGATTTCACATGACTGGGAATACAGATATGAATCTGTTGGTCACATTGGGGAGTGGATCAGAAAACCAGTCAATATCTGGTGTGACCACCATTTGCCTCATGCAGCGTGAAACATCTCCTTCACATATAGTTGATCAGGCTGTTGATTATGGGCTGTGAAATGTCCCACTCGTCTTCAATGGCTGTGCGAAGTTTCTGCATATTCGTGGGAACTGGAACATGCACTGTTGTACACGTTGATCCAGAGCATTCCAAACATGCTCAGGCCATGGAAAAACGGGGAAGTGTTCAGCTTCTAGGAATTGTGTACAGATTCTTGTGACATGGGGTCGTGCATTATCAAGCTATCTGGTGATGGCGGTGGATGAGTGGCACAACAATGGGCCTCAAGATCTCGTCACAGTATCTCTGTGCATTCAAATTGACATTGATAAAATACAACTGTGTTTGTTGTCCATAACTTATGCCTGCCCATACCATAACCCCACCGCCACCATGGGTCACTCTGTTCACAACGTTGACATCAGCAAACCGCTCGCCAACACATCGCCAAACACGCTGTCTGACATTTACCCCGTACAGTTGAAACTGGGATTCATCCGTGAAGAGCACACTTCTCCAGCGTGCCACTGGCCATCGAAGGTGGGCATTTGCCCACTGAAGTAGGTTACGGCGCCAAACTTCAGTCAGGTCAAGACCCTGGCGAGGATGACGAGCATGCATATGAGCTTCCCTGAGCCGGTTTCTGACAGTTTGTGAAGAAATTCTTCTGTGTTGAAACCCACAATTTCATGAGCTGTCCGGGTGGCTGATCTCAGGCGATCCTGCAGGTGAAGAAGCCGGATGTGGAGGCGGCTTATGGTAGAGAAGTGAACATTAAATTATCTGGCAACAGCTCTGGTGGACATTCCTGCATTCAGCATGCTAATTGTACATTCCCTAAAAACTTGAGACATCTGTGGCATTGTGTTGTGTGTCAAAACTTCACATTTTAGAGTGGCATTTTATTTTTTACATGTGTAATGATCATGCTGTTTAATCAGCTTCTTGATATGCAACACCTGTCAGGGGGATTGATTATCTTGGCAATGGAGAAATGCTCACTAACAGAAATGTAAACAAGTTTGTGCACAATTTGAGAGAAACATTTCTGGGATCTTTTATTTCAGTTCATGAAAAATTTGACCAACACTTTACATGTTGAATTTATATTTTTGTTCAGTGTTGTTATCTGGGAGTGATCTAGTTATCTGGTAAGTTGGGGATATAAGTAAATGTGTGGCCCAAGGGACTTTTAATTGTAAAAGGAATTTATTGGTGTCAGAGTGACTTGAGCTCGTGGTTTGAGTGGTTTCTGCTTTTAATATTAGATGGAGTAATTATGGATCATTTTGATATACTTTTAGAGCTCAGCTGGATACCACACTTCACGTCACACACGTCACACACACACACACACACACACACACACACACACACACACACACACACACACACACACACACACACACACACACACACACACACACACACACTTACTCCACATTCTTGAGCGAGATCTTCTGATTGGGTCTGGCCGATGACACTGTGATGTAGATATGAAGCGCCGCCAGGCGCAGTGTGACGTCAGACTTCCAGTCCATGCCGAAGCGCTCTTTGATGACGTCATTGCGACTCTGTGGTGGGGGTAATGTTATTCAGGTTATTCAGTTTTAGGCACAGCTTTAAGCTATAACATAGATGGATTTCCTTGTCAGGAACTTCTTCCAGCAATCTTATGCAAAGGGGGGGAGACACCAAAGGCTGTATCCCCACCTAGAGGTACTCGAAGGCTGGATCCCACCTAGAGCTACCCAAAGGCTGTATCCCCACCTAGAGGTACCCGAAGGCTGTATCCCCACCTAGAGGTACCCGAAGGCTGTATCCCCACCTAGAGGTACCCGAAGGCTGTATCCCCACCTAGAGGTACCCGAAGGCTGTATCACCACCTAGAGGTATCCGAAGGCTGTATCCCCACCTAGAGCTACCCGAAGGCTGTATCCCCACCTAGAGGTACCCGGAGGCTGTATCCCCACCTAGAGGTACCCGAAGGCTGTATCCCTACCTGTATGTAGAGGTACTCGAAGGCTGCAGGGTCTCTCCTGAGCAGGTCTGCTGGATCCTTGGGGAAGAAACAGATGCGAAAGAGACACTTCATCCCCTGGAAATACGTCCTGTGCACCACCTGGGGAGAGAGAGGGAGACGGCACGAATAACACCTATATCATAACAGCTTCCTTCCCTACATAGTAGACAAACACAGCTAGTCAATGGAAGGTGAGACCATGCCATATCGAGTGTAATGTAGTCTATAGATTCTATTTCTATGGCCAAACTGCCATGGTGTGAAGGGATTTGTCCTTGGTAGTGACTAAGTCTGGATTAACCAGGCTATATTACACTCACACTGCTCTTAGAATGACTGTAACACGGTAATCAGGAGGACCTAGAGGTACCTAGAGGTACCTAGAGGAACTGTTGGCTCCCTTACATGTGAGAGCGGCTGGTTCTCCTGCAGCAGGTGTAGTCTCTGGTTCTGGTCCAGCCCACCTGACTCCAGCACCAAGGCAAAGTGCTCGATGTAACGCAGGGACAGGCGGTCCTGCAGGGACGAGATCACATCCTAGAGAGAAAGAAAGAGATATTTATTAAATATTTAATGTCCTCCTGTGTTGTGATTTTTATCTGTGCGATGTTGATTTTTCTGCTTGTGGCACAAATAGACCAAACTATCCTGTTATCTTCTCCACTGAGGGTTCAGAGGTCATTCCCTATCTGCATTATGATGACCTGCCAGAGGAAAATAAGATATGGCTTTCGACGAGTCCACAACGGCACCCTATTCCCTGTAATAGTGCACTTATTGTCAAAAGTAGTGCACTATGTAGGGAATGGGAATAGTGTATTATTTGGGATGCAACCCATGTGTCCATAATGGTCAGAGTAAATACAGGCGAGAGCTCTATTTGCTCTCTCACATTGTTGCATTGGGATCAGTGTACTGTACTACTAGCTAGGTTTCCATGGTGACAGATTTTCATGCGAATATTCTAAAATCCACAAAGAAAACTTGTGTAGGATAAAAGTCAGTATGTGATGACGTAGTGCACACACACAATCTACTTTTCCGCTCATGTACTGAATACAAATCAAAGTTGAATGTGTTTCCATCACCTTTGTTAAATCTACCAATAGTTTTGTCACAAAAACTGTTGCGTTAAATAGATAATGTGCCTAGTCTAGTTTTGGCACCTGAGCTCTAGCCAACAGTTCCTAAATACAGTGCAGATAGACTAGTCTACAATGAGATTATTATGAATATGAGCAAGAATATTTTGATTTGTCAAACGGCAGTCAAGCATCGATTATCATGTCACCAGAATAAGACCCTCGATATTAATTGGAAAGGAGCATCAAAATCACCCTGTGAAGTTCATCATAAGTGATTTCATCTGTAGTGGAAGGACTACACACAATATCATAGTGTGACTCCAAGTTTACTTCGATATGATGGTTATCATATAAATATTAATGCATGAAGGCGGTTTAAATCACAATTTCTCACATAATCAATTTTACTTACACAAAACGATCCCACCATGTCGAACGAACCAATGATCTGTCTGCCGAAACCTGTTTCCGTCACAGCTGTCGTATTAAAAAAATTCTGCCCCTGAACAGGCAGTTAACCCACTGTTAACTAGGAAAAATAGGAATTTGTTCTTAATTGACTTGCCTAGTTAAATTAAGGTAAAAAAAAACATATGAGGGGAAGATTTCATAACATATTTCAACTCAGACAAATGCAGTCCTCGGATAGTGTGTGTGGAGCCAGCGATCTATCATAATTGGTAGTTTGTGTATTGTAATCTCCTAAATGGACGGGTAGATGGTGGCTGAATATCCTAGCAACAGAGACGGAGATACATTCACCTTGAATCACAGTGGTGCGGATGAAAACTGACTGTCTGCTAAAACAAAACAAGGATAAGCTGTATTGGCAATATTAACCAAGGATTACAATGACAACAATCTGCTACACAAACAAACTGTGGATAGAGAAAACCCTTCATTTTATTTCCTCCCTCCCTTTCTCTCTCCCACTCTCTCCCTCCACCCATCCATTTCCCTGAATGAGCAGGAAAAGAGAGTTCTGAAATCTAATATTGTACCTTAATGTGTCTGGTATGTCAGAGTCTGGTAAGAGATGGCAGAGCTTGGTAAGAGATGGCAGAGCCTGGTAAGAGATGGCAGAGCCTGGTAAGAGATGTCAGAGTCTGGTAAGAGATTTTAGAATCTGGTAAGAGATGTCAGAGCCTGGTAAGGGATGTCAGAGTCTGGTAAGAGATGTCAGAGTCTGGTAAGAGATGGCAGAGCCTGGTAAGAGATGTCACAGTCTGGTAAGAGATTTTAGAATCTGGTAAGGGATGTCAGAGTCTGGTAAGAGATGGCAGAGCCTGGTAAGAGATGTCACAGTCTGGTAAGAGATTTTAGAATCTGGTAAGGGATGTCAGAGTCTGGTAAGAGATGGCAGAGTCTGGTAAGAGATGGCAGAGCCTGGTAAGAGATGTCACAGTCTGGTAAGAGATTTTAGAATCTGGTAAGGGATGTCAGAGTCTGGTAAGAGATGTCAGAGTCTGGTAAGAGATGGCAGAGCCTGGTAAGAGATGTCACAGTCTGGTAAGAGATTTTAGAATCTGGTAAGGGATGTCAGAGTCTGGTAAGAGATGTCAGAGTCTGGTAAGAGATGGCAGAGCCTGGTAAGAGATGTCACAGTCTGGTAAGAGATTTTAGAATCTGGTAAGGGATGTCAGAGTCTGGTAAGAGATGTCAGAGTCTGGTAAGAGATGGCAGAGCCTGGTAAGAGATGTCACAGTCTGGTAAGAGATTTTAGAATCTGGTAAGGGATGTCAGAGTCTGGTAAGAGATGGCAGAGCCTGGTAAGAGATGGCAGAGCCTGGTAAGAGATGTCAGAGTCTGGTAAGAGATGGCAGAGCCTGGTAATAGATGGCAGAGCCTGGTAAGAGATGTCAGAGTCTGGTAAGAGATGGCAGAGCCTGGTAAGAGATGTCAGAGTCTGGTAAGAGATGGCAGAGCCTGGTAAGAGATGGCAGAGCCTGGTAAGAGATGTCAGAGTCTGGTAAGAGATGGCAGAGCCTGGTAAGAGATGGCAGAGTCTGGTAAGAGATGGCAGAGCCTGGTAAGAGATGTCAGAGTCTGGTAAGAGATGGCAGAGCCTGGTAAGAGATGGCAGAGCCTGGTAAGAGATGTCAGAGTCTGGTAAGAGATGTCAGAGTCTGGTAAGAGATGGCAGAGCCTGGTAAGAGATGGCAGAGCCTGGTAAGAGATGGCAGAGCCTGGTAAGAGATGTCAGAGTCTGGTAAGAGATGGCAGAGCCTGGTAAGAGATGTCAGAGTCTGGTAAGAGATGTCAGAGTCTGGTAAGAGATGGCAGAGCCTGGTAAGAGATGGCAGAGCCTGGTAAGAGATGTCACAGTCTGGTAAGAGATTTTAGAATCTGGTAAGGGATGTCAGAGTCTGGTAAGAGATGGCAGAGCCTGGTAAGAGATGGCAGAGCCTGGTAAGAGATGTCAGAGTCTGGTAAGAGATGGCAGAGCCTGGTAAGAGATGTCAGAGTCTGGTAAGAGATGGCAGAGCCTGGTAAGAGATGTCAGAGTCTGGTAAGAGATGGCAGAGCCTGGTAAGAGATGGCAGAGCCTGGTAAGAGATGTCAGAGTCTGGTAAGAGAGGTCAGAGTCTGGTAAGAGATGGCAGAGCCTGGTAAGAGATGGCAGAGCCTGGTAAGAGATGGCAGAGCCTGGTAAGAGATGTCAGAGTCTGGTAAGAGATGGCAGAGCCTGGTAAGAGATGGCAGAGCCTGGTAAGAGATGTCAGAGTCTGGTAAGAGATGGCAGAGCCTGGTAAGAGATGGCAGAGTCGTCTCAGGGCCTGACAGTAGATAGAAGTCATTACTATCTGTCTCCTGACTGACTGGTGTATGCCATTACAATATTACAGGATGCGCCTCAAATGCCACCCTATTCCCTTTTTAGCACGCTCATTTTGACTCGAACCCATAGGGCTTGGGTCAAAAGTAGTGCACCATATAGGGAATCGGGTGCAAGTTCAGACGCAGGCACTGCCGTTTTAAAATACTGGTAATTGATGGAAGTGGGCTTCTCATAACTAGGCCTGTTCATCAAACACTGTGCGGGGAGTCTTACCATCAGTGGGGTCATTAAATATTTTTTACGATGGTTATACCCACTGGGCGCAGACGTCAGCGCAACGTCTAGTTTTGATTTACATTTGGTTGAGTTGTCTGGCAACGTGAATAATTGAAAAAACAAGTTGGATTCCCATTACGTGGATGACTTTCTGCAAAATCCAATCAGTTTTTCATGTTTATAATGTTTCATCTGTCGGTGCTACAAAGCACCATTTGGTGTTATATGAAGCTTTACCGCTTGCTCTGTAATATGAGTAGTAATTGTACAATGTATTGTTGAACATGATATACTCATATCAATGTTCCAGTATGGGATCTCCCCTACTTTTATAGTTATGGCCCATTTAATACAGATAAATGGGCACAGTAGGCAATGTAACCAATCACAGCCCTCCTTTTACTTGTATCATTGCACATCCTGCAAATCACCAGCAGAGGGCAACCATTTTAAATCAATCATCGCATTCACTCTGTTGGTAATGTTTACAAACTGGATCATACACTGTATACGTACCCTGACAGTGGTGCGGCTGTCAAACGTAAAGGACTTGATCTGACCATTCTCCAGGAACACCTTCAGCACATTAGGTATGAGTAGCAAAGAGTCGTCCTTTAGCATTGTCTGTGAGAGAGAGACAGAGAGAGAGAGGGAGAGAGAGAGGGAGAGAGAGACAGAGAGAGAGAGGGAGAGAGAGAGGGAGAGAGAGACAGAGAGAGAGAGGGAGAGAGAGAGGGAGAGAGAGACAGAGAGAGAGAGGGAGAGAGAGAGGGAGAGAGAGACAGAGAGAGAGAGGGAGAGAGAGACAGAGAGGGAGAGGGAGAGAGAGAGGGAGAGAGAGACAGAGACAGAGAGAGAGAGACAGAGAGAGAGAGAGAGAGAGAGAGAGAGAGAGAGAGAGAGAGAGAGAGAGAGAGAGAGAGGGAGAGACGCAGAGGTAGAGGGCGGGAGAGAAAGAGAGAGCAAATGTAAAACCTTAGTGCCTCTTCTAGCAGTAAGAGAGAGGTAAGATGAGGTAGCTGAGAAAGTACTTAAAGGGTTAATATTCTACATCAACATGGTACAGTACATTTAATCAACCCCAGAGTAGGGGATCAGGCCTATAATTAAATGAAGTCGGAACTCCGGAACTGTGGAATGTGCAGAGAGAAGTACATTCCATCTAAAAGCTGTTCAGAAGGGACCAGGCTGGAGCTTTCCGAGTTCCATGGAGGAGCAATACCTTAATTGAACCGGGGCAGCCTGAATAGGGACACAACTCAGCTTTAGGACCCCTGCCTGGATATATTGTGCTGTGATTAAAGAACAGCTTACTACATTTCCTCAATGCATCAAGTTAATATGCATGCGCCGGTGCGGCAGGTACAATTGGAAGCTAGACGGCTGAATAGACTATAAAGTGTGGTGGTTGCGTAGGTCAGGGAGAGCTGCAGGAGGTATGATGACTCAAGGTTATTCTGCTTTTATCAGCCACTCATCAGAAAAGGTTTCCTCTGCCGGAGTTGATTTCAGTTCAGGTAGGGAGACAGGCCGTGACAGGTATTCACTCTCTCCAGAGGTGGTGTCACCAGGAGGGTAAATGGGGGAAGTAGAGAGAGTTGGTGACTCAAAGCCCTCGTTATTCACTACCGTTCAGAAGTTTGGGGTCACTTAGAAATGTCCTTGTTTTTGAAAGAAAAGCACATTTTTTTTGGTTCAGCTACAATAGTCATTTACAACATTAACAATGTCTACACTGTATTTCTGATCAATTTGATGTTATTTTAATGGACCAAAAAATGTGCTTTTCTTTCAAAAACAAGGACATTTCTAAGTGACCCCAAACTTTTGAACATACACCACGTGTATCCACTGATGGTCTGAAAATCACTTTGTGAACAGACAGAGGGAGAGTGAAAGAGAGAAGAGAGAGGGGAATGGGGGAAGATGGACAGTGGAGCCCCTAGTGGTTAGGAGCGTTGGGCCAGTAACCGAAAGTGCAATGCACTCAGCCTTAATTGCTTCTGTATGTCGCTCTGGATCAGAGGGTCTGCTAAATGACTCAAATGTAATAATATTGAGCAACTACTATATCTGATGAGAGGAAATGATATGATTCCTACAGTAAATCTGAGCATCATTTAGAACAGACTGACGTCACTACAGATGTATCCACATAAGACGTCAGCCTGGCTACACCATCCAGAGGTGCTATCTACAACCTAAAGGGGTTTCCGGCTGTCCTCATAGGAGAACCCTTTTAAAAGGGCTTGTAAGTAAGCATTTCGTGGTAAGGTCTACACGTGTTGTATTCAGCGCATGTGACAAGCAAAGTTTGATAGATTTGACAGAGGAGCTAACGGGAGAATTACTGACTCCTGGTCTTTCATTGCCAGGAAAGCAAGCATCCCCTCAGGCATGGCATATATATATATATATATATATATATATACACACACAAACACACACACACACACACACACACACACACACACACACACACACACACACACACACACACACACACACACACACACACACACACACACACACACACACACACACACACGCACACACGCACACACGCACACACGCACACACACACACACACACACACACGCAGCAGCAGCCAGGGGGCTGAGGGGGATCGATAGCACCCATGATAATACCATAGATATCCCGTGTAGCCTGGATTAGACTGCATGTAGACCCCTGGTATACCGATACAGGGAGAGAGAGATGGTCCTCCTCCCCTGGATGGAATCCTGATACAGGGAGAGAGATGGTCCTCCCCTGGGTGGAGGCCTGATACAGGGAGATAGATGGTCCTCCTCTCCTGGGTGGAGGCGTGATACAGGGAGAGAGAGACGGTCCTCCTCCCCTGGCCCCTATTCCCTACATAGTCTCTAAATAGTCTCTACCTCTCAATCTACATAGTGCTCTAGTGGCCCCTATTCCCTACATAGTCTCTAAATAGTCTCTACCTCTCAATCTACATAGTGCTCTATTGGCCCCTATTCCCTACATAGTCTCTAAATAGTCTCTACCTCTCAATCTGTCTCTGACCACCCCCCTTTCTCTCTCTCTTTCTCCTTGAATTAACTTCAGTTGATCATATGGTACAGTGCCTTGCGAAAGTATTCGGCCCCCTTGAACTTTGCGACCTTTTGCCACATTTCAGGCTTCAAACATAAAGATATAAAACTGTATTTTTTTGTGAAGAATCAACAACAAGTGGGACACAATCATGAAGTGGAACGACATTTATTGGATATTTCAAACTTTTTTAACAAATCAAAAACTAAAAAATTGGGCGTGCAAAATTATTCAGCCCCCTTAAGTTAATACTTTGTAGCGCCACCTTTTGCTGCGATTACAGCTGTAAGTCGCTTCAGGTATGTCTTTATCAGTTTTGCACATCGAGAGACTGAATTTCTTTCCCATTCCTCCTTGCAAAACAGCTCGAGCTCAGTGAGGTTGGATGGAGAGCATTTGTGAACAGCAGTTTTCAGTTCTTTCCACAGATTCTCGATTGGATTCAGGTCTGGACTTTGACTTGGCCATTCTAACACCTGGATATGTTTATTTTTGAACCATTCCATTGTAGATTTTGCTTTATGTTTTGGATCATTGTCTTGTTGGAAGACAAATCTCCGTCCCAGTCTCAGGTCTTTTGCAGACTCCATCAGGTTTTCTTCCAGAATGGTCCTGTATTTGGCTCCATCCATCTTCCCATCAATTTGAACCATCTTCCCTGTCCCTGCTGAAGAAAAGCAGGCCCAAACCATGATGCTGCCACCACCATGTTTGACAGTGGGGATGGTGTGTTCAGCTGTGTTGCTTTTACGCCAAACATAACGTTTTGCATTGTTGCCAAAAAGTTCAATTTTGGTTTCATCTGACCAGAGCACCTTCTTCCACATGTTTGGTGTGTCTCCCAGGTGGCTTGTGGCAAACTTTAAACAACACTTTTTATGGATATCTTTAAGAAATGGCTTTCTTCTTGCCACTCTTCCATAAAGGCCAGATTTGTGCAATATACGACTGATTGTTGTCCTATGGACAGAGTCTCCCACCTCAGCTGTAGATCTCTGCAGTTCATCCAGAGTGATCATGGGCCTCTTGGCTGCATCTCTGATCAGTCTTCTCCTTGTATGAGCTGAAAGTTTAGAGGGACGGCCAGGTCTTGGTAGATTTAGATTTGCAGTGGTCTGATACTCCTTCCATTTCAATATTATCGCTTGCACAGTGCTCCTTGGGATGTTTAAAGCTTGGGAAATATTTTTGTATCCAAATCCGGCTTTAAACTTCTTCACAACAGTATCTCGGACCTGCCTGGTGTGTTCCTTGTTCTTCATGATGCTCTCTGCGCTTTTAACGGCCCTCTGAGACTATCACAGTGCAGGTGCATTTATACGGAGACTTGATTACACACAGGTGGATTGTATTTATCATCATTAGTCATTTAGGTCAACATTGGATCATTCAGAGATCCTCACTGAACTACTGGAGAGAGTTTGCTGCACTGAAAGTAAAGGGGCTGAATAATTTTGCACGGCCAATTTTTCAGTTTTTGATTTGTTAAAAAAGTTTGAAATATCCAATAAATGTCGTTCCACTTCATGATTGTGTCCCACTTGTTGTTGATTCTTCACAAAAAAAATACAGTTTTATATCTTTATGTTTGAAGCCTGAAATGTGGCAAAAGGTCGCAAAGTTCAAGGGGGCCGAATACTTTCGCAAGGCACTGTATATCAAATATATACGGTTTGTAGAAATCCGAAGAGAGTGGCCAGCAGAGAGAGGTGGGAGGGGCTGAGGGAGGGGCTGTGGAATTGCTGGGCGGGGGATAGAATGACTGTCAAAGAGAAAAGGAAAAAAATGTAAAAATAAAACAAAACAAATAGTACATTTGAATGACACTGAGAGGCAGCGTTGTTACAGCTAACACCTGTTTTCCTGAGGCTGATGCCGGGCAGGTGTTTGGACACATACACACACTCTCATTCAAATGCACACACACACATACACGGACACACACACACACACACGGACACACACACACACACACACACGGACACACACACACACACGGACACACACACACACACGGACACACACACATACACGGACACACATACATACACACACACGGACACACACACACACACGGACACACACACATACACGGACACACATACATACACACACACGGACACACACACACACACACACGGACACACACACACACGGACACACACACACACACACACACACACACACACACACACACACACACACGGACACACACACACACACACACACGGACACACACACACACACACGGACACACACACATACACGGACACACATACATACACGGACACACACACACACACGGACACATACACACACACGGACACACAGACACACACGGACACACACACACACACGGACACACACACACACACACGGACACACACACATACACGCAAGTAAATAGTTCCATACATGCATCGAAACATATTCACTTTGCCTTGCTGTTATGATTTTTGTTGTCCTTGATGTCTTTAGTTTTTTTTGCATTGTTTTCCTTTGTCTTTCTCTTTTTGTCTGTTGGTTGTTGGTGCATTGAGGGACGGTGTCTTTGGTGACGGGGGGGGGGGGGTTCTTGGGGGATGGGGGGGTCTTTGAGGAATTATTCAGTTATTCTTGGGGAGGGTGAGTGGAGCTGGAGGCAGAGGGAGGGAGGTGAGGGGAGCTTGAGGCAGAGGGAGGGAGGTGAGGGGAGCTGGAGGAAGAGGGAGGGAGGTGAGGGGAGCTGGAGGCAGAGGGAGGGAGGTGAGGGGAGCTGGAGGCAGAGGGAGGGAGGTGAGGGGAGCTGGAGGCTTAGGGAGGGAGAGAGGAGGTGGAGGCAGAGGGAGGGAGGTGAGGGGAGCTGGAGGCTTAGGGAGGGAGAGAGGAGGTGGAGGCAGAGGGAGGGAGAGAGAGAGGAGGTGGAGCGATTGGTAAAGATCAGACCATACCCCTTCGGCAGAGCTTTTAATCAAGTCTATCCGCCTCCTGTGATCAGAGGTTGGGAGTGGGGATTGATTGGTTTGGACTTGCTTATCAGTGCAGACCACCTAACCTGAGCTTCTGAAGTTTATCGACCTGGAGGGAAAGAGATGTTCAGCCAGCGACGATCTACTATGGATATGTCCCAAATACTATGTACGGAATAGGGGCCAATAGAGCACTATGTATGGAATAGGAGCCAATAGAGCACTATGTAGGGAATAGGGGCAAATAGAGCACTATGTAGGGAATAGGGGCCAATAGAGCACTATGTAGGGAATAAGGGCCAATAAAGCACTATGTAGGGAATAGGAGCCAATAGAGCACTATGTAGGGAATAGGAGCAAATAGAGCACTATGTAGGGAATATGAGCCAATAGAGCACTATGTATGGAATAGGGGCCAATAGAGCACTATGTAGGGAATAGGGGCCAATACAGCACTATGCAGGGAATAGGGGCCAATAGAGCACTATGTAGGGAATAGGGGCCAATAGAGCACTATGTATGGAATAGGAGCCAATAGAGCACTATGTAGGGAATAGGAGCCAATAGAGAACTATGTAGGGAATAGGGGCCAATAAAGCACTATGTATTGAATAGGAGCCAATAGAGCACTGTGTAGGGAATAGGGACCAACAGAGCACTATGTAGGGAATAGGGGCCAATAGAGCACTATGTAGGGAATAGGGGCCAATAGAGCACTATGCAGGGAATAGGGGCCAATAGAGCACTATGTAGGGAATAGGGGCCAATAGAGCACTATGTAGGGAATAGGGGCCAATAGAGCACAATGTAGGGAATAGGAGCCAATACAGCACTATGCAGGGAATAGGGTGTCATTTTGGAGGCAGACCCTGCACTGCTCTGCTCCATGCTCGGCTCACACAGCACAGCCTGTTATGCTAAATTCAACCTTTACTTCTGCCACCATCATCCTCCTTGGGTCTTAGAGAGAGGCCACGTTGGACTAGGAGGAATTCTAAACTACACCCCTGTTGGCTCCAGGTAGAACCCTTTGGGGAAAGGTTTTATACGGAACCCAAAAGGGTTCTACCTGGAACCAAAAGGGGTTCTTAAAGGCTAAGGTCTATTTTTCTCAATTACCGCCTGGCTGATGTGCCCAAAGTAAACTGTTGCTCAGGCCCTGAAGCTAGGATGTGCATATGATTGGTACCATTGGAAAGAAAACACTCTGAAGTTTGTAGAAATGTTAAAATAATAAAGGAGATTATAATACAATAGATATGGTAGGAGAAAATCCAAAGAAAAACCAACCAGAATTTTGTTTTGTTTTGAGAGCCCATGCTCTTCCAATGGGACGCATACGGAAAAAATGTAATCTAGCTCCCAGTATGCAATTCCTATAGCTTCCACTGGGTGTCAGTAGTCTTTTTTCAAGGTTTCAGGCTTGTTACTTCCAAAACGGACACATGGACACAGACTTGGAAATTCATGTATGCGCCCGAGACTAAGAGGACGCACCTGTTAATATCGTTTTTCCTATTGAACATACTTCTTTCTGTATGAAATGTTGTAGTTTAATTACATTTTAGGGTATCTGAGGATTAAATAGAAATGTATTTTGACTTGTTTTAATAAAGTTTAGCAGTAGCTTTTTGGATTCCTTTCACTGCATGTCGAATGAGTGGATTACTCAAATTGATGGCGCCAACTAAACAGACCTTTTGGGATATAAAGAAGTGTTTTATCTAACAAAACGACACTACATGTTATAGCTGGGACCCTTTGGATGACAAATCATTATTATTATTCAAAAAGTATGTGAATGAACAAGAATTTAAGCTTTTAACCAATGTAAGACACTTGTATGTACCTAAATGTTTAATATCCATCATTTTTAATGATTATTTATTTGAATTGCGCGCCCTACAGTTTCACCGGAAGTTGTCCCGGTAGCTGTTTAAATTAAAACCTCTTAGGGTTAGGGGGCAGTGTTCGGAAGTTTAGATAAATGACGTGCCCAAAGTAAACTGCCTATTACTCAGGCCCAGAAGCTAGGATATGCATAAAATTGGTAGCATTGGATAAACACTCTGAAGTTTCTAAAACTGTTAAAATAATGTCTGTGAGTGTAACAGAACTGATATTGCAGGTGAAAACTCGAGGAAAATCCATCCAGAATTATTTTGGGAGGTCACTGTCCATTTCAACGCTTGTCTATGGGATATACAAATAAATAGCTCCCAGATTGCAGTTCCTATGGCTTCCACTAGATGTCAACAGTCTTTAGAAAGGGTTTCAGGCTTGTTTTTTGATGAATTAGTAGTTGTAGTTTTCAAGGTGGCTCTCATTTTGACTGTAGTCTTGTGGAGTGCGTGGATGAGGGCGCACACCTCGTTATTTATCTCTGGTATTGAACATACTCCATTCCGTCTTAAATTTAATTGTTTATTTACATATTAGGGTGCCCGAGGATTGATTAGAAACGTTGTTTGACTTGTTTGGATGAAGTTAATTGGTAACTTTTGGGATTCCTTTGTATGCATGTTGAACTAGTGGAACAGGTGGATTACTGAATCAAACGCGCCAATAAACTGACTTTAAACAGACAATAAACTGACTTTTTTGACCATTTCTTGTGTAGCTGGAACCCTTGGGATTGCAAAGGAAGGTCTTCAAATGAAGGTCTTCAGGAGATCTGCTGGTTTGGAAAATGTTTTTAATGCTTTTCTATGAGGGACACTGTCCTCAGATAATCGCATGGTATGCTTTCGCCTTAAAGCCTTTTTGAAATCTGACAAAGCGGCTTGATTAACAAGAAGTTAAGCTTTTAAATGATGTAGGACACTTGTATGTTCATGAATGTTTAATATTACAATTTTGTAATTTGAATTTGCCGAGCTCCAGCTTCCCGGTAGCTCCCAAGTAACTCTCCCCAGTATCTCTCCCGTTAGCTCCCAAGTAACTCTCCCCAGTATCTCTCCCGTTAGCTCCCAAGTAACTCTCCCCAGTATCTCTCCCGTTAGCTCCCAAGTAACTCTCCCCAGTATCTCTCCCAAGTAACTCTCCCCATTATCTCTCCCAGTAGCTCCCAAGTAACTCTCCCCAGTATCTCTCCCATTAGCTCCCAAGTAACTCTCCCCAATATCTCTCCCATTAGCTCCCAAGTAAGTCTCCCCAGTATCTCTCCCGTTAGCTCCCAAGTAACTCTCACCAGTATCTCTCCCGTTAGTTCCCAAGTAACTCTCCCATTGGCTCCCAAGTAACTCTCCCCAGTATCTCTCCCAAGTAACTCTCCCCATTATCTCTCCCGGTAGCTGGTAACAGGCAGCTGGTAATCGTTGCCTCTAATTGGGGATCATATTCAGGAAGCCCTATCTCCCACCTGCTTTGTGGGATAGTGTTTGTGTTAGTGTGTTTGGGCACTACGTCTTCACGTTCTTTGTAAGTTTTGTTGTTTTGTTTCTAGTTTCACTTTGTATTAAAAAGATGTGGAACTCAATGTACGTTGCGCCTTGGTCCGCTCATTTTGAAGTTCGTGACACCCGTTAGCTCCCTAGTTATCTCTCCCGTTAGCTCCTTAGTTATCTCTCCCGTTAGCTCCCTGGTAACTCTCCCGTTAGCTCCCTGGTTATCTCTCCTGTTAGCTTCCTAGTTCTCTCCCATCAGCTCCCCTGTTATCTTTTCCTTTAACAGAATCAAAGGGTGTAGGGGGCAGCATTTTCACTTTGGATGAATTGCGTGCCCATAGTAAACTGCCTCCTACTCTGTCCCAGATGCTAATATAGGCATATTATTATTACTATTGGATAGAAAACACTCTGAAGTTTCTAAAACTGTTTGAATTATGTCTGTGAGTATAACAGAACTAATAGGGCAGGCAAACTTCCAAACAGGAAGTGGAAATTCTGGGGCTGGTTGATTTTCAACTCATCGCCTATTCACATCCAAATAAGATATGGATCTGTTCGCACTTCCTACGCCTTCCACTAGATGTCAACAGTCAGTAGAACGTGCAATGAAGTCTCTAGTGCGATGTGGGACCGGATGGCAGCTATTTGAGTCACTGGTCTGGCAGAATGCCAGTTCCTGGTTACGCGCAGTAGTCATTATATCGCCTTGCGTTCCATTACTCTGTAGACAAAAACGAATTCTCCGGTTGGAACGTTATTGGATATATATGATAATAACATCCTGAAAATTGATTCTCTACTTAGTTTGACCAGTTTATTCGACCTGGAATATAACTTTTTGAAGTTTTCGTCTGAGTTCGCCTGGACCAGCGCCAGCTTTTGGACATGTGAACTAAACGTGCTAGCAAAAGTAGCTAATTGGACACTAGTAATGGACATTGTGGAACAAAACAACGATTTATTGCGGAACTAGGATTCCTTGCACTGCATTCTGATGAAAGATCATCAAAGGTAAGGGAATATTTATGATGTAATTTCGTATTTCTGTTGACTCCAATATGGCGGAGAAATATATTTACGTCTGAGCGCCGTCTCAGGTTATTGCATGGTATGCTTTTTTCGTAACGTTTAAAAAATCTAACATTAAAAAATCTAACATTAAGATTGCATTAAGAACCAGTGTATCTTTAATTAAATGTAAAACATGTATCTTTCGTCAAAGTTTATGATGAGTATTTATGTTATCTGACTCTAGCTCTCTGTAATTACTCCGGATATTTTGGAGGCATTTCTGAACATGGCGCCAATGTAAACCGAGATTTGTGGATATAAATATGCATATTATCGAACAAAACATAAATGTATTGTGTAACATGATGTCATATGAGTGTCATCTGATGAAGATTATCAAAGGTTAGTGATTAATTTTATCTTTAATTCTGCTTTTGTGACTCTATCTTTGGCTGGGAAAAATGGCTGTGTGTTTTTTGGGATTTGGTGGTGATCTAACATAAATATATGTTGTGTTTTCGCTGTAAAACATTTAAAAATCAGACACGATGGGTAGATTAACAAGATGTTTATCTTTCATTGCTGTATTGGACTTGTTAATGTGTGAAAATTAAATATTTCTAAAATATATTTTTGAATTTCCAGCGCTGCCTTTTCAGCAGAATGTTGGGGGGTTCCGTTAGCGGAACCTGTGTCCTAGACAGGTTTAAGCCTAATGTGTTATTCATAAATTGCATAACAGTTGCCAATAGGAACAGTGAGAGGTAAACTCGTTGGCTTACCTGTAGAGCCAACCCCTCTGGGCTTCGAGAAGAGGACTCAGGTCTGCATCCCAAATGGTAATCTATTATCTATATAGTGCACTACTTTTGACCTGGGCCCTATTATAGTGCACTAATGTAGGGAATAGAGTGCCATTTGGGACACTTACTCAGAGCTCCGTGGCAGTAGGAAGAGGGCCTTCACAGCCAAGCAGGGACTTTACATGTCTGCTCTCAGCCAGCCTAACACTGTAACGCTGCTGCTGCAGCTGAATTCAAAATGTGCCCAATGTAACAAACATCTTAGAGGTGCAACCTGTGCTCTACCAGAGAGAGGGGACATCGATCTGGAGGAGAACAATTTATAATCAAAAAGCTGCACTATGTTGGACCCAAGGCTGTTTTGTATGGTGCAGGTAGTCAGCTACCCAAAGAGGAAGAGGATGTTCGGCCATGTTTAATCAGCCAGGAGACAGGCACAGGCCCAGGGTAAAGAGAGAATAAATACAGAACTTTTTAGAGAGAAGTGGGGAAAGAGTGAGTAGTGAGAGAAATTGTGTTAGAGAAAAATGGAGAGTGTGAGAGAGAATTAGACTGAGAAAGCAAGAACGACTGAGAGGGAGACACAAATGGAGAGAGAGAGA
Source organism: Oncorhynchus mykiss (assembly GCF_013265735.2). Lineage (NCBI taxonomy): Eukaryota > Metazoa > Chordata > Actinopteri > Salmoniformes > Salmonidae > Oncorhynchus > Oncorhynchus mykiss. The sequence continues at coordinate 11,621,400 of NC_050571.1, forward strand.
TAGGAAGAGTATACTTACTGAATCTGGGTCACTGAAGGACACTTGCTCTGAAAAGCGCACTTTGGGCGGGTTAGTTCTCAGATGGGCCTTCTTAGCTGCACTTATGAAGGCTGACTTAGGTGACTGGTAGAGAGAAGAGAAAAGAGGAGAAACAGGTGACTGGAAGAGAGGAAAGAGGTGAAACAGGTGACTGGAAGAGAGGAGAGGAGAAACAGGTGACTGGAAGAGAGGAGAGGAGAAACAGGTGACTGGAAGAGAGGAGAGGAGAAACAGGTGACTGGAAGAGAGGAGAGGAGAAACAGGTGACTGGAAGAGAGGAGAGGAGAAACAGGTGACTGGAAGAGAGGAAAGAGAGGGAGAAACAGGTGACTGGAAGAGAGGGAGAAACAGGTGACTGGAAGAGAGGAAAGAGAGGGAGAAACAGGTGACTGGAAGAGAGGAGAGGAGAAACAGGTGACTGGAAGAGAGGAGAGGAGAAACAGGTGACTGGAAGAGAGGAAAGAGAGGGAGAAACAGGTGACTGGAAGAGAGGAAAGAGAGGGAGAAACAGGTGACTGGAAGAGAGGAGAGGAGAAACAGGTGACTGGAAGAGAGGAGAGGAAAGAGGAGAAACAGGTGACTGGAAGAGAGGAGAGGAAGAGAAACAGGTGACTGGAAGAGAGGAGGGGAAAGAGGAGAAACAGGTGACTGGAAGAGAGGAGAGGAAAGAGGAGGAGAAATAGGTGACTGGAAGAGAGGAGAGGAAAGAGGAGAAACAGGTGACTGGAAGAGAGGAAAGAGGAGAAACAGGTGACTGGAAGAGAGAAAAGAGAGGGAGAAACAACATCGCAGTACATCTCCATAGCTTATAAGACATTTAGGGTTTATTCACTGAATTAATAATAAAATTAAACAAATTAGAAAAGTTTTCATTTGATTTAATGCTTTGAAACCATTTAGTTATGTTTGGCAAAAACGAGATGTAGTTAGATGGTTAAATAATTAGGACGTTTTACATTAACGTTTAATTACATGCCTGGCTGAGCCTGTAAGTCTGTAATTACAAAGGCAACAAAATAACTGATACGTGTTTGTGCACAAAACAGTGCTTTTGAAACAGACTGTTGACGCAAGACATTCTAGCAGTATCCATGTAATCTATAAAGGTGATTTTGTTGAGTAGCACTGCACACTAAAACAAATGAGCCTTCTTTGGGAAGGGTGATGGTTCTATGTGGAACCATACAGACCTAAAGAACCCTTTGAGCCCAATGGCTCTTTGCAGTTCAAAAACGGGTTAGTTCTGCTTTTAGTGATAATTAAAATGTACGCAGTGGAGAAAAGTACTTCAGTAAAAACACTTTAAAGTATTACCTATGTTTTTTTGTGGGGGTGGGGGGGGGGGGGGGGTATCTGTATTTTACTTTACTATATATATTTTTGACAACTTTTACTTCACTACATTCCAAAATATAATAATATAATTTTCACTCCATACATTTTCCCTGAAAACCAAAAGTACTCATTACATTTTGAATGCTTAGCAGGACAGGTTCAATTCACGGTCCAATTCACACCCTTATCAAGAGAACACTAAACAGAGAACATCCTCGGTCATCTCTACTGCCTCTGATCTGGTGGACTCACTAAACAGAGAACATCCCTAGTTATCTCTACTGCCGCTGATCTGGTGGACTCACTAAACAGAGAACATCCTCGGTCATCTCTACTGCCTCTGATCTGGTGGACTAACTAAACAGAGAACATCTCTGATCATCTCTCTGCCTCTGATCTGGTGGACTCACTAAACAGAGAACATCCCAGTCATCTCTGCTACCTCTGATCTGGGTGGACTAACTAAACAGAGAACATCCCTGGTCATCTCTACTGCCTCTGATCTGGTGGACTCACTAAACAGAGAACATCCCTGGTGTCGTTTTGGCTATGCCGGATTAAGTGATATGACATGCTATTCTATAAAATTCTTTCTCCGTTATTAATATTACCTGATTGAGCTAATCATGTAAATGTAATTAACTGGAGAGTCGGAGCACCACAAAATAATATTTACAGAGCTGTTATCTTCCAATAAACTCTTAAAGACCTAGTAATATTTTACATCAATAGCAGTCAATATTAATCGTCACCTTAATTCAGTCTCATCTGAAAGTTGTAAATTATTGGTTATCTTCACAAACCCTGGCTAACAAGTTGAATCAGCAATACAAAATTGGGTTTAATTATTTATTTGCTAAATACCTAACTAATCACACAGAATTACATATACACAGAATTAATTATACCTTATTACAAATTACGTCATAAAGGAAAACGTCCCTAGGGGGCGGAACAGATATGAAAAGGGTCTGGATTGAGTGAAAGAGCGGGAAGACTAAGGGACAAAGGGAGAAGCTGTGCTATCGTAAATACAGTATCTTATGCATTCTAAATTACCGCCCATTTGGAAAAGGAAAATGCAATAAATATTTACTCTGAGCTGCGCTTCGGTAGGTTGGTGGTAGATGGAAGGCCGTGATGCCAAACCGAGTCCTTTGAAGAATGTCTCTGGTGGTCACTTGGATAAGTTGTAGTAACGTCGTTGTGTGGTAGACAGAATACTCTGTCTGTTCTTTCCTAGCCCGCATTTGCAGCTGCTGCTGCTAACTCAACGGCTAGGAAGTATCACTTCTGTAGTGAATAAGAGTTCGAAGTTCACACCATTCGCAGCCAAAGCTCACGCTGAGGTTGGTTTACTTCTGTAGTTGACATATTAGTCCTTTTAACGCAGAGGCTGCAGACCTCACATACTTGGAACAGGAGGTTACATTTTCGTCAAGGCTTTATATAGTGGAGGGAGAAGGGTGTGTTTGAAAAGTTTTTTAACCCATGTCTCTTCACAGGGGCGGGCCACTGATTGAGCAGAGCCCTAACCTTATGAAAACCCAAATCTCTCATTTAGAAGCTAAAATTACATTTCATCTCTTCACCAATACGTTTATATTCAAACATTTAAATTGAACAACAATTCCATGTGACTCCGATAACTACAATGTGCAGACTTTCCACTGTAGAGTTTATGTCATCCTATCATTGATGAGAATGTCTCAGATGACAACCGAACTGACATCATATTCATTAAGTACCACCGCATATGTTCAATTGGCCGGATAACCAGAATATACAGTGCATTGCGAAAGTATTCGGCCCCCTTGAACTTTGCGACCTTTTGCCACATTTCAGGCTTCAAACATAAAGATATAAAACTGTATTTTTTTGTGAAGAATCAACAACAAGTGGGACACAATCATGAAGTGGAACGACATTTATTGGATATTTCAAACTTTTTTAACAAATCAAAAACTGAAAAATTGGGCGTGCAAAATTATTTTCAAATGTCACATCAGTAGAGGAAAAAGGGGGGAGAGGAAAAAGGGGGGAAGAGGTATTTATGACTGTCACAAACCTACCCCCAGGCCAACGTCATGACACTGGTCATCTCTCTGCCTCTGATCTGGTGGACTCACTACACACAAATGCTTTGTTTGTAAATGATGTCTGAGTGTTTGAGTGTGACTCTGGCTATCCGTAAATAACAAAAACAAGAAAATGGTGCCATCTGGTTTGATTAATATAAGACATTTGAAATGATTTATACTTTTACTTTTGATACTTAAGTATATGTAAAACCAAATAATTTTATGCTTTTACTCAAGTAGTATTTTACTGGGTGACTTTCACTTTTACTGGAGTCATTTTCTATTAAGGTATCTTTACTTTTACTCAAGTAGTATTTTACTGGGTGACTTTCACTTTTACTGGAGTCATTTTCTATTAAGGTATCTTTACTTTCACCGAAGTATGACAATTCGGTACCCTTCCACCACTGAATGTATGAGCAGCGGCTCATTTGAATATTTGGGGGCGTGCCTACTTGACACAACTGTGGGAAGCATTGGAGACAACATGGGCCAGCATCCCTGTGGAACACTTTTGACATCCTTCTAGAGTCCATGCCCTGATGAATTGAGGCTGTTCTGAGGGCAAAAGGGGGTTGCACCTCAATATTAGGAAGCCGTTCCTAATGTTTTGTACACTCAGTGTAGAGCGTTTCTATAAAGGTTGCATAAAGAACCATAAAAATAACTATAAAAAAGGGTTCTATATCGCCCCAAAAAGGGTTGTAAAAGGGTTGTAAAAGGGTTGTAAAAGGGTTGTAAAAGGGTTTTTAATGGTTCTTTATAAAGGGTTCTTTAATTAAATGGCCACCGGACTATTTACATTGACCCGCCTCCATTTATTTTGTACACTGCTGCTACTCACTGTTTATTATCTATGCATAGTCACTTCACCCCTACTCACTGTTTATTATCTATGCATAGTCACTTCACCCCTACTCACTGTTTATTATCTATGCATAGTCACTTCACCCCTACTCACTGTTTATTATCTATGCATAGTCACTTCACCCCTACTCACGGTTTATTATCTATGCATAGTCACTTCACCCCTACTCACTGTTTATTATCTATGCATAGTCACTTCACCCCTACTCACTGTTTATTATCTATGCATAGTCACTTCACCCCTACTCACTGTTTATTATCTATGCATAGTCATTTCACCCCACTCACTGTTTATTATCTATGCATAGTCACTTCACCCCTACTCACTGTTTATTATCTATGCATAGTCACTTCACCCCTACTCACTGTTTATTATCTATGCATAGTCACTTCACCCCTACTCACTGTTTATTATCTATGCATAGTCACTTCACCCCTACTCACTGTTTATTATCTATGCATAGTCATTTCACCCCTACTCACTGTTTATTATCTATGCATAGTCACTTCACCCCTACTCACTGTTTATTATCTATGCATAGTCACTTCACCCCTACTCACTGTTTATTATCTATGCATAGTCACTTCACCCCTACTCACTGTTTATTATCTATGCATAGTCACTTCACCCCTACTCACTGTTTATTATCTATGCATAGTCACTTCACCCCTACTCACTGTTTATTATCTATGCATAGTCACTTCACCCGTACTCACTGTTTATTATCTATGCATAGTCACTTCACCCCTACTCACTGTTTATTATCTATGCATAGTCACTTCACCCCTACTCACTGTTTATTATCTATGCATAGTCACTTCACCCCTACTCACTGTTTATTATCTATGCATAGTCATTTCACCGGTCCCTACAAATTACCTACATGTACAAATGACCTCTAACATATACCTCTACACACTGACTTGGTACCGGTACCTCCTGTATATAGCTTCCACACTGACTCGGTACCGGTACCTCCTGTATATAGCCTCCACACTGACTTGGTACCGGTACCTCCTGTATATAGCTTCCACACTGACTCGGTACCGGTACCTCCAGTATAAAGCCACACTGACTCGGTACCGGTATCGCCTGTATAAAGCCTCCACACTGACTCGGTACCGGTACCTCCTGTATAAAGCCTCCACACTGACTCGGTACCGGTACCTCCTGTATAAAGCCTCCACACTGACTCGGTACCGGTACCTCCTGTATAAAGCCTCCACACTGACTCGGTACCGGTACTTCCTGTATATAGCCTCCACACTGACTCGGTACCGGTATCTCCTGTATAAAGCCTCCACACTGACTCGGTACCGGTACTTCCTGTATATAGCCTCCACATTGACTCTGTACCGGTACCTCCTGTGTATAGTCTCCACATTGACTCTGTACCGGTACCCCCTGTATATAGCCTCCACACTGACTCGGTACCGGCACCTCCTGTATAAAGCCTCCACACTGACTCGGTACCGGTACCGCCTGTATAAAGCCTCCACACTGACTCGGTACCGGTGCCCCCTGTATAAAGCCTCCACACTGACTCGGTACCGGTACCTCCTGTATAAAGCCTCCACATTGACTCGGTACCGGTACCTCCAGTATAAAGCCTCCACACTGACTCGGTACCGGTATCGCCTGTATAAAGCCTCCACACTGACTCGGTACCGGTACCTCCTGTATAAAGCCTCCACACTGACTCGGTACCGGTACCTCCTGTATAAAGCCTCCACACTGACTCGGTACCGGTACTTCCTGTATATAGCCTCCACACTGACTCGGTACCGGTATCTCCTGTATAAAGCCTCCACACTGACTCGGTACCGGTACTTCCTGTATATAGCCTCCACATTGACTCTGTACCGGTACCTCCTGTGTATAGTCTCCACATTGACTCTGTACCGGTACCCCCTGTATATAGCCTCCACACTGACTCGGTACCGGCACCTCCTGTATAAAGCCTCCACATTGACTCGGTACCGGTACCTCCTGTATAAAGCCTCCACACTGACTCGGTACCGGTACCTCCTGCATAAAGCCTCCACACTGACTCGGTATCGGTACCTCCTGTATAAAGCCTCCACATTGACTCGGTACCGGCACCTCCTGTATAAAGCCTCCACATTGACTCTGTACTGGTACCCCCTGTATATAGCCTCCACATTGACTCGGTATCGGTACCCCCTGTATATACCCTCCACATTGACTCGGTACCGGCACCTCCTGTATAAAGCCTCCACATTGACTCTGTACTGGTACCCCCTGTATATAGCCTCCACATTGACTCGGTATCGGTACCCCCTGTATATACCCTCCACATTGACTCGGTACCGGCACCTCCTGTATATAGCCTCCACATTGACTCTGTACTGGTACCCCCTGTATATAGCCTCCACATTGACTCGGTATCGGTACCCCCTGTATACAGCCTCCACATTGACTTGGTACCGGCACCTCCTGTATATAGCCTCGTATAATATAATTTTTTCTTTAGTTTATTTGGTAAATATTTTCTTAACTCTTCTTGAAGTGCACTGTTCGTTAAGGGCTCGTAAGTAAGCATTTCATGGTAAGGTCTACACTTGTTGTATTCGGCGCATGTGACAAATAAAATTTGATTTGATTTATAGCACCATACAGGTTCCATGTAGAACCTTGAACCAAGTAGAACCTAGAACCTCAAAAAAAACTTTTCATACAGCACCAAAAAGGGTTCAGCTATGGTCACAAGACAAATAACACCTATTTGTCACTGTATAGAACCATTTGTTTTTAGTGTGTTTGAAGAGTACTTACTGACAATCACACGACACACAGTAAAAATAGGGAGGGAGAGAATGAAGGAGAGAGAGAATGAAGGAGAGAGATAATGTGGGAAAGAGATAATGATGGAGAGAGAGAATGAGGGAGAGAGAATGAGAGAGAGAGATAATGAGAGATATTGAGAGAGCGAGAGGAGAGAGAGAATGAGGTTAGAGAGAATGAGGGAAAGAGAGAAGGACGGAGAGAGAGAATGAGAGAATGAGTGAGAGAGCGAATGAGAGAGAGAGAGAATAAGAGGGAGGCAGAGAGAGAGTGGGAGGCAGAGAAAGAGAGGGAGGCAGAGAGAGTGAGGGAGGCAGAGAGAGAGATGGAGAGCAGTGAGAGAGGGAGGCAGATAGAGAGGGAGAGCAGAGAGAGGGGGCAGAGAGAGAGTGGGCAGAGAGAGAGGGAGAGAGAAAGGGGGCAGAGAGAGAGGGAGGCAGAGAGAGGGAGAGAGAGGGGGCAGAGAGAGAGGGAGGCAGAGAGAGGGAGAGAGAGGGGGCAGAGAGTGAGGGAGGCAGAGAGAGAGGGGGCAGAGAGAGAAGGAGGCAGAGAGAGAGGGAGGCAGAGAGAGAGGGAGGCAGAAAGAGAGGGAGAGCAGAGAGAGACGGAGGCAGAGAGAGAGGGAGGCAGAGAGAGAGGGAGAGCAGAGAGAGACGGAGGCAGAGAGAGAGGGAGGAAGAGAGAGAGGGAGAGCAGAGAGAGAGAGGGAGAGCAGAGAGAGACGGAGGCAGAGAGAGAGGGAGGAAGAGAGAGAGGGAGAGCAGAGAGAGACGGAGGCAGAGAGAGAGGGAGAGCAGAGAGAGAGGGAGAGCAGAGAGAGACGGAGGCAGAGAGAGACGGAGGCAGCGAGAGAGGGAGAGCAGAGAGAGACGGAGAGCAGAGAGAGACGGAGGCAGAGAGAGAGGGAGGAAGAGAGAGAGGGAGAGCAGAGAGAGACGGAGGCAGAGAGAGAGGGAGGAAGAGAGAGAGGGGGCAGAGAGAGATGAGGCAGAGAGAGAGGGAGGCAGAAAGAGAGGGAGAGCAGAGAGAGACGGAGGCAGAGAGAGACGGAGGCAGAGAGAACAGGAGAAATGGAGGGATAAAGAGATAGAGATAGAGCTTGAGAATGTCAAGGAGACGATGAGAGAAACATTGAGGGGGAGCTGTGTATTGTTACCTGGTGAGGCTGCAGCACGGTGAGAACTATGGAGTCTTTGCAGCATCTATAGAGAGGACAGGCAGCAGACACGAGAGGAGAGAGCAGTGTGGAGTGGGTTAGGTAACACTAGAGCTGTGGCTTTGGAAGAAACGGTAGTGTTTTTACCTGCAAAACCTCCTCTCTGTTCTCTATGATTCAATGACTCATCTGTCTCATTGTGTTTCCATGGAACACGAGGCTTAGAGACAGACTATTTCCCCATGACTTTAGCCTTCAAACTCACAGAACTATTCCCGCTGTACTGCTGCTGCATTTAATGCAAATATTCTGCTCTTAATGTGTTGTGTGAGTTCACACATTGAATGAGCTAAGAACAACATTTCCTCCAAAGATTCGTCCTGTCTTAGACTCATATCAGGTGTAGGTTTTAGACTCACATCAGGTGTAGGTTCTAGACTCACATCAGGTGTAGGTTCTAGACTCACATCAGGTGTAAGTCCTAGACTCACATCAGGTGGCGGTCCTAGACTCACATCAGGTGTAGGTTCTAGACTCACATCAGGTGTAGGTCCTAGACTCACATCAGGTGTAGCTTATAGACTCACATCAGGTGTAGGTTATAGACTCACATCAGGTGTAGGTCATAGACTCACATCAGGTGTAGGTTCTAGACTCACATCAGGTGTATGTCCTAGACTCACATCAGGTGTAGGGTATAGACTCACATCAGGTGTAGGTTATAGACTCACATCAGGTGTAGGTTCTAGACTCACATCAGGTGTATGTCCAAGACTCACATCAGGTGTAGGTCCTATACTCACATCAGGTGTAGGTTCTAGACTCACAACAGGTGTAGGTTCTAGACTCACATCAGGAGTAGGTCCTAGACTCACATCAGGTGTAGGTTCTATACTCACATCAGGTGTAGGTCATAGACTCACATCAGGTGTAGGTTCAAGACTCACATCAGGTGTAGGTCCTAGACTCACATCAGGTGTAGGTAATAGACTCACATCAGGTGTAGGTTATAGACTCACATCAGGTGTAGGTTCTAGACTCACATCAGGTGTAGGTTCTAGACTCACATCAGGTGTAGGTCCTAGACTCACATCAGGTGGCGGTCCTAGACTCACATCAGGTGTATGTTCTAGACTCACATCAGGTGTATGTCCAAGACTCACATCAGGTGTAGGTTATAGACTCACATCAGGTGTAGGTTATAGACTCACATCAGGTGTAGGTTATAGACTCACATCAGGTGTAGGTCCTAGACTCACATCAGGTGTAGGTTATAGACTCACATCAGGTGTAGGTTATAGACTCACATCAGGTGTAGGTTATAGACTCACATCAGGTGTAGGTCCTAGACTCACATTAGGTGTAGGTTCTAGACCAGTGGTTCTTAACCTTGTTGGAGGTACTGAACCCCACCAGTTTCATATGCGCATTCACCGAACCCTTGAAAAAAAAAATCTAATTCAAAACATAGGTATATATTTGACTGGTGCACAAAATGAACCGTGCATCAACATCACTGTGTTCAAAGAACAAAATCATCAAAACATTTTCACACAAAAACAAAAACATAATAATGAATATTTACTGCAAATCAGTGTGACTTCTGCTGTTGCCTTTCAGAGACCAGTTCAGAAATGTGCGGCTTCACCTTGGCAAGTGCCACTCTCATGTCATTTTCGCAACAAAGTCTGTTCCTTTTCTTCGTTTTTATGTCCAGCATCCTCGAAAAGGATTGCTCGCAAAGATATGTTGTAACAAACGGTATGAAAATCTCCAGAGCTTTCTTAGCAATAACAGGGTACGTTACCATTTGTTGACACCAAAACGTTGAAAGCGTTGTTGTTCTGAAGAGTCGCTGTTGAACCTGGCTCTGCTAAATTTCAATGATTTCATCGAGGTATTCATCATTGACATCTGTTGTCTCAACACTAAACGTGAACGGCTGTCTCACCCATGCTGGACATGACTCTCTTGTAGGGAAGTATCCGTCGAGAGACTTTGCAAGCTCATCTAAGTGCGTGGCAATTGCTTGCTTCAGTTCCGCGGGTACAGAAATGTCTCCGATTCCAGATACATCTTCGATCTTACTTACACAGTCGTCCAGCAGGGGAAAGTTTGCGAAGTTATTGTTCTCTGTTCGTAGTTTCCATAACGGTAGCTTTTTTTGAAAAGCCTTCAGGTTTTCCTCCGCTTCGATGATGTTGACTCCACCGCCCTGCATATTTTGATTGAGATGATTGAGAGCTGCGAAGATATCGGCCATGTACGCTAAAATGAGAATGAACTCAGAATTTTTGAAGCAATCTGCATGACAATGTTGGTGCTCTTGCAAAAACAGGGCTAATTCCACACGCACGGCAAAAACACGATTCAGCACCTGTCCCCGGGATAACCACCTAACGTTAGAATGGTACAGAAGTACTTCGAATTCAGAGCCCATTTCTTTACACAGCTCACTGAAGACACTAGTTCGCACATAGTTAACGCATTCTACTACAATTTTTAATACTTCTGCCAGTTTTGGAGGCAAGGTTTTTGTTGCCAACGCATGCCTGTGCAGAATACAATGCGTAACAATGATGTGTGGTGCATCGGCTTTCACTAGCGCACCAAAACCAGACTTTCTTCCCAGCATCCCACGAAAGATTGTTGTCTTTGAAGAAGTCATCCACAAGTTTCTTCACATCGGCTGCCTTAGTTGTTGTTGTAAGAGGCTTACAAAATAAAAATCTTCCTTTATCACGGCGTCTTTCACATAGAGCACGAATACAGCAAGCTGGCTTAGATTCGAAACGTCTGTGGTCTCGTCGAGTTGAAGGCTGAATTTTACCGGGCTTGAAATCAGATCTGCAACTACTTGAGCCAAGATGTCTTTGCTCATGTCCTCTATTCTGTCGCCGATGGTGTCATTTGAAAGAGGAATTTGGGATTTGGGACTTAACTTCAGCCTCTTTTCCCAGCATGATATTCGCCATCTTCAACACAGCTGGTTTTATGAGTGTTTCACCAATGGTGTGTGGTTTGCCCTGCTTTGCGATCAGGTAAGCAACTTCGTACGATGCTGTGAGGATCGGTTTGTTGATGGGTACAAAGCCGAGAACAGGCAGAGTAGCCTTTTCATCGAATCTGGCTCTCTTCACCTTGAATTCAGCTAGCATTGTGTTCTTGTATTTTCCATCTCCATGCAGCTTAAGGAAGTGTTTTCTTAGTTTTGCCGGTGCTAGACTAGAATTGCTCAACTTGGCATTGCATATCATGCAGTTAGGACACTGACTCCCATCACTTTCCGTTATACATGTAAATCCATATTGTACATATTCGTCCGACCACTTTCCTTTTTTGCTTGACATAGTAAGTATGAAGGGATTAAAATATTAAGAAAGAAATCACAAGACGTACCATCACGACAGTCACAAGTCGACTACTGAGCGCACCAAATTCCCTGCAGCACAGATAGGCCAAGCGATGTAGCGTGATCACCTGCAGCCAATGATGGCCAAGCGGAGCGTGTCATCACGAATCATATGAATCGGATGTGTGTCTTGACCTCCGACCGAACCCCTGAGACTGACTCACCGAACCCCTGGGGTTCGATCGAACCCAGGTTAAGAACCACTGTTCTAGACTCACATCAGGTGTAGGTTATAGACTCACATCAGGTGTAGGTTATAGACTCACATCAGGTGTAGGTCCTAGACTCACATCAGGGTAGGTTCTAGACTCACATCAGGAGTAGGTCCTAGACTCACATCAGGTGTAGGTTCTATACTCACATCAGGTGTAGGTTATAGACTCACATCAGGTGTAGGTTCTATACTCACATCAGGTGTAGGTTATAGACTCACATCAGGTGTAGGTTCTAGACCCACATCAGGTGTAGGTCCTAAACCCACATCAGGTGTAGGTTATAGACTCACATCAGTTGTAGGTCCTAGACTCACATCAGGTGTAGATCCTAGACTCACATAATGTTTAGGTTCTAGACTCACATCAGGTGTAGGTCCTAGACTCACATCAGGGTAGGTTCTAGACTCACATCAGGAGTAGGTCCTAGACTCACATCAGGTGTAGGTTCTATACTCACATCAGGTGTAGGTCCTAAACCCACATCAGGTGTAGGTTATAGACTCACATCAGTTGTAGGTCATAGACTCACATCAGGTGTAGGTTCTAGACTCACATCAGGTGTAGGTTATAGACTCACATCAGTTGTAGGTCATAGACTCACATCAGGTGTAGGTTCTAGACTCACATCAGGTGTAGGTCCTAGACCCACATCAGGTGTAGGTTATAGACTCACATCAGGTGTAGGTCATAGACCCACATCAGGTGTAGGTCATAGACTCACATCGGGTGTAGGTTACAGACTCACATCAGGTGTAGGTCCTAGACTCACATCAGGTGTAGGTCATAGACTCACATCAGGTGTAGGTCCTAGACCCAGATCAGGTGTAGGTTCTAGACTCACATCAGGTGTAGGTTACAGACTCACATCAGGTGTAGGTCCTAGACTCACATCAGGTGTAGGTCCTAGACCCACATCAGGTGTAGGTTATAGACTCACATCAGGTGTAGGTTCTAGACTCACATCAGGTGTAGGTTCTAGACTCACATCGGGTGTAGGTTCTAGACTCACATCAGGTGTAGGTTCTAGACTCACATCAGGTGTAGGTCCTAGACTCACATCAGGTGTAGGTCATAGACTCACATCAGGTGTAGATCCTAGACCCACATCAGGTGTAGGTTACAGACTCACATCAGGTGTAGGTTATAGACTCACATCAGGTGTAGGTCATAGACTCACATCAGGTGTAGGTCATAGACCAACATCAGGTATAGGTTAAAGACTCACATCAGGTGTCGGTCATAGACTCACATCAGGTGTAGGTTATAGATGAACAACAACCTAGAGACACATAGCATTGGATTCTTCTCCTCCACTCATTCCTTACCCCCCCAACCCCTCGCTCTACCGTCCTCGCCAAACCAACCACCCCTCGACCTCCCCCATCCTCCCCCCTCCTTCCACCCTCCTCTGTGGTGATATAAAGGATGTTACCTTACAAGGTCTATGACTCTCTCCCGGGAAGCCTCGCTCACCACCTCCTCATTGATGGCCAGGATCTGGTCTCCAGGGAGAAGCTTGCCGATGGACGGGCCGTCTGGGACAGCACGCACACACACACGCACACACACACACACACACACACACACACACACACACACACACACACACACGCACACACGCACGCACGCACCCACGCACGCACGCACACACACGCGCACGCACGCACACACGCACACACGCACACACGCACACACGCACACACACACACACACACATGCAGAGGGACACTTAGTCTATGTGTAACAGACGGACATACAGTAGTAGACATCAAACTGAAAACACTCACATCGTCTCTCCATCTATCTCTCACTCTATCGGTCTCGCTCACACACACACACAGATCCCTGCCTACCTGCAGAGACAGAGCGTACGATGACTGGTCTCTGGCTGCCTGCTATGAATCCGAAGCCTTGGCTGGGGTGGCGCTGAATGCAGACCTGTCGAGCTGAAGCTGGGCCAGGAGTCAGGCTACCACTGTCCATACCATCCTGGCTCTCTTCTAACATCGCAGGGCTGCACCGGGAACACACACACACACACACACATACACATACACATACACATACACATACACATACACATACACATACACACATACACATACACATACACACACACACACACACACACACACACACACACACACACACACACACACACACACACACACACACACACACACACACACATATATATAGGGTGTACATGGGGTAGGAAATGTCCTATGTAATGTGTATATGGGGTAGGAAATGTCCTATGTAGGGTGTATATGGGGTAGTAAATGTCCTATGTAGGGTGTATATGGGGTAGGAAATGTCCTATGTAATGTGTATATGGGGTAGGAAATGTCCTATGTAGGGTGTATATGGGGTAGGAAATGTCCTATGTAGGGTGTATATGTGGTAGGAAATGTCCTATGAAATGTCCTATGAGAAATAATGTGTTTGTGTGCCCTACATAGGGAGGAAGTGTAGTGTACCTGTCACATGTGTTTGTGTGTCCATCCTGGACCTTGGCCATCCCCTGAGAGGAGGGAGGAGCATGGGGTGGGGTCTCACAGCATGGAGATCGCTCTGATTCTCAATCATTCACCTGAGAGGAGAGAGGATGGACGGAGAGGGAGAGTAGGGAGAGGGGGGGGGGGGGGGGGGGGGGGATGGGGAAAGAAGGATGAAGGGAGGAGGGATGGGGAAAGAAGGATGAAGGGAGGAGGGATGGGGGGGTAGGGCATTATATACGAGATGAAGGGGGGAGAAAGAAGTACAATTATAGATTGACTTAGGAGCGATCAGAACACTGATGCAAATTCCAACAGAGCCTTTAATATTTAATGCACTCTACATGCTGCAGAGTAATTACTGAGATGGTATAAGCCAGGGGTATTCAACTCTGACCCCACGAGGTCCAGAACCCGCTGCTTTTTTGTTCTACCTGATAATTCATTACATCCACCTGGTGACCCAGGTCTAAATCAGTGCCTGATTAGAGGGGAATCACCCACCTGGTGTCCCAGGTCTAAATCAGTGCCTGATTAGAGGGGAATCACCCACCTGGTGTCCCAGGTCTAAATCAGTGCCTGATTAGAGGGGAATCACCCACCTGGTGACCCAGGTCTAAATCAGTGCCTGATTAGAGGGGAATCACCCACCTGGTGTCCCAGGTCTAAATCAGTGCCTGATTAGAGGGGAATCACCCACCTGGTGTCCCAGGTCTAAATCAGTGCCTGATTAGAGGGGAATCACCCACCTGGTGTCCCAGGTCTAAATCAGTGCCTGATTAGAGGGGAATCACCCACCTGGTGTCCCAGGTCTAAATCAGTGCCTGATTAGAGGGGAATCACCCACCTGGTGTCCCAGGTCTAAATCAGTGCCTGATTAGAGGGGAATCACCCACCTGGTGTCCCAGGTCTAAATCAGTCCCTGACTAGAGGGGAACAATAAAAAAAAGCAGTGGAACTGGCTTGGAGGTCCAGAGTTCAGTTTGAGGGGTATAATCTAGGCTATTTGTTGTTATGAAACCATCATCCATTTTATTTCAAGCACAATTTGGAGTCCGGCCACAGAACAGCATGGCTTCTACACAGGGGCAAGAATGACTATTGTGAAGTTGAAAGATGCAATTTCACAGAACACACAAACGTTTGCCTGCGTCTCAAATGGCTCCCTATTCCCATAGGGCTCTGGTCAAAAGTAGTACACTACATTGGGAATAGGGTGCAATTAGAGACACAACCTCAGTCTCAGTCACAGTCTTCAAAACACACATCTCCAACACACTCAACATATTGTGTTGTAGTTTCTTCCAAAGCTACTGACTCCAGATATAAAAACCCAGGTGGTAACAGAAGAAGAAGAAGAGTGAAAGAGGATCTGGGGATCTGAACAGAGAGATGGAGTGTTTATGTACTGCAGGCCTTATTAAATATATCTCTCAGAAAGCAAAACACTTCAAATCTGCGTAAGGCAGGACATCTGACTGAACCTTGCATCTGATGGCTCTGGTGATGAAGAGGCAGCTGAAGTCAACAACAACAACAACAACAACAACAGTCAAAGACTGGGCTCATGTCAAACAACACATTCTCATTTTCAGATGCCTGCGTGGGAGTTAGCGGTAGAGGGAGGGAGATAGAAAGAGGGTACAGGGTTGGAGAGAGATAGAAAGAGGGTACAGAGATGGAGAGAGATAGAAAGAGGATACTGGGTTGGAGAGAGAAAGAAAGAGGATACAGAGATGGAGAGAGATAGAAAGAGGATACAGGGTTGGAGAGAGATAGAAAGAGGATACAGAGATGGAGAGAGATAGAAAGAGGACACAGAGATGGAGAGAGATAGAAAGAGGATACAAAGATGGAGAGAGGTAGAAAGAGGATACAGAGATGGAGAGATAGAAAGAGGGTACAGAGATGGAGAGAGATAGAAAGAGGATATAGAGATGGAGAGAGATAGAAAGAGGATACAGAGATGGAGAGAGATAGAAAGAGGATACAGAGATGGAGAGAGATAGAAAGAGGATACAGAGATGGAGAGAGATAGAAAGAGGATATACAGAGATGGAGAGAGATAGAAATAGGATACACAGAGATGGAGAGAGATAGAAAGAGGATACACAGAGATGGAGAGAGATAGAAAGAGGATACAGAGATGGAGAGAGATAGAAAGAGGATACACAGAGATGGAGAGAGATAGAAAGAGGATACAGAGATGGAGAGAGATAGAAAGAGGATACACAGAGATGGAGAGAGATAGAAAGAGGATACAGAGATGGAGAGAGATAGAAAGAGGACACAGAGATGGAGAGAGATAGAAAGAGGACACAGAGATGGAGAGAGGTAGAAAGAGGATACAGAGATGGAGAGAGATAGAAAGAGGATACAGATATGGAGAGAGAAAGAGGACACAGAGATGGAGAGAGGTAGAAAGAGAGCGGTATAGTGTTATTTTATCTCATTTTAGTGAGCTGCATATTCCGACAGTGTCTGCCTGAAGATGAGACACTGATTAGAATTTGAATGGGACATGTTGCATCAGGCGGACACAGAGAGAGAAATATATAACAGAGAGGGAGATAGAGACAGAAAGAGAGAGATAAGGAAAAGCTAATCGTTATTCAGATACTGTTGATCCATTATGCACACAGTGTCTGGTCTGTGGAGAGGCATTGATAAATACAGGGATGACAAGCCATCAATAACATGGGGCAAAGATGAGTCAATGGTTGATATTTATGTTCTGTCACATTTGTTTTTCCTGATAACGACAGAACGGCATTGGGAGAAAATGTCACCTCTCCAATCACAACAGAGCATTAATGGTCCCTGACTAATCTATGACAGGCGATCAATTGACGATTGATATTCGTTTCAATGATCTCTCATCAAGGGATAGACTCATTATAGCAGTTTGATAAGAATTAACTAAAGTGATTAAAGGATGTGTTCCAAATGACACCCTTTTCCCTTTATTGTGTCCTACTTTTATATGGGATGTGGTGGTATTTGGGAGGAAGACATAGCACAATATAAACCCAGCTAGCACATTTGTTTTTTTGTAAGTTGTGGGAACGTATGTTTTTGGTTTCACATTGGTTGTTGGAATGAAGCATACGTTTCCTGACCGGTAAAACAGAACTCTTTTTTTTTTTAAACGTTCTGAGAACAGAAGTGATCATTTAATTTGTTCTGGGAATATTTATTTTTAGGTTGCAGGGAGGTTCTGAGAACCTTTTACTACGCTCAAGTCCTGAAATTCCCACAGAAGAAGGTTGTTTCAACGTTCTTGGAACAATTTGAGAACATTCCCAATGTTCCTCCTAGAATATTACCAAAATTAAAACAAGGCAACAGTAAGCATGTCATCCCCCACAAATGACGCAGGTAACTAGACATTGTTTCCTGGGATGTTGTTTTCAGAAACTTGTGAAAACTCCTCATGAATAATGTGTATTGTTTATGGTAATTCAGGCTGAAGGATGAAGGTATTTAAATCTGAACTGTAGCATAGACTCTCTTTGATTCTATATATGAAGCATCATCAGGTGTTGCAAAACCTACTCATATTTTGTGATTACGCATTTATGACTAAGTAACCTATAGCAGTCACAATGTAATTGTTCTCTCTCTCTCTCTCTCTCTCTCTCTCTCTCTGCACCCTGCCACTTCACATAGATCTTTCTCCCTCCCTCGCTCCCTCCCTCCCCTTTTCTCTGCTCGCTTTTCACTGTCGTTAGGGAAGGACACCCATTCTGTTGTGCCATCATGGAGCCTCCTAGGAATTGATTATTCCTCAGTGGTCTGTGCCAGCTGGGTACCATTATGTATGTCAATGGCTTCTCAGCACCACCCTGCCAGGGCTGGGTACCATTATGCATGTCATATCTTCTCCACACCACCCTGCCAGGGCTGGGTACCATTATGCATGTCATATCTTCTCCACACCACCCTGCCAGGGCTGGGTACCATTATGCATGTCATATCTTCTCCACACCACCCTGCCAGGGCTGGGTACCATTATGCATGTCATATCTTCTCCACACCACCCTGCCAGGGCTGGGTACCATTATGCATGTCATATCTTCTCCACACCACCCTGCCAGGGCTGGGTACCATTATGCATGTCATATCTTCTCCACACCACCCTGCCAGGGCTGGGTACCATTATGCATGTCAATGGCTTCTCCACACCACCCTGCCAGGGCTGGGTACCATTATGCATGTCATATCTTCTCAGCACCACCCTGCCAGGGCTGGGTACCATTATGCATGTCATATATTCTCCACACCACCCTGCCAGGGCTGGGTACCATTATGCATGTCTAATCTTCTCAGCACCACAACCTCAGCCCATCCCTGCCAAGAGAGGGGGCAGGATTTGTGTACTGACCAAGGAGTTAGCATAAATATCCCTGCTAAGGAGAGGGAGCCAACACTTAACCTCGTCAAACACAGACATTACTCACTGGGGCCAGAGCCTGGAATCCAGTGGCCATTACCCCATAGTCAAGAACCCAGATCTTGGAACCCGTAATCTATTCTAGAACCTATAGAACAGGAGCCCAGAGAGTGTCACACAGACAATATGTCCGTCCTATATCTATGGTGTAACTTACGGTAAAATAATTCTAGGGGTTGCACAATTTAGGTTGAACAATTCCGGATTTCCTACCAATTTCCCTCTGATTCCCGGGAATCCTCCAACCCGGATTTCTGGAAAACCTGAACATTTTGCAATGATAAGACAGCCTGCGCACATTGAAGAACCTCTGAGGTCTGCAGGCCAGCTAAAGAAGATCTCTGGTGTTCAGCAGACCAGCTAAAGAATATCTCTGGTGTTCAGCAGACCAGCTAAAGAAGATATCTGGTGTTCAGCAGACCAGCTAAAGAAGATATCTGGTGTTCAGCAGACCAGCTAAAGAAGATATCTGGTGTTCAGCAGACCAGCTAAAAAAGATATCTGGTGTTCAGCAGACCAGCTAAATAAGATCTCTGGTGTTCGGCAGACCAGCTAAAGAAGATCTCTGGTGTTCATCAGAACAGCTAAATAAGATCTCTGGTGTTCAGCAGACCAGCTAAAGAAGATCACTGGTGTTCGGCAGACCAGCTAAATAAGATCTCTGGTGTTCGGCAGACCAGCTAAAGAAGATCTCTGGTGTTCAGCAGACCAGCTAAATAAGATCTCTGGTGTTTGGCAGACCAGCTAAATAAGATCTCTGGTGTTCAGCAGACCAGCTAAAGAAGATCTCTGGTGTTCTGCAGGCCAGCAAAATAAGATCTCTGGTGTTTGGCAGACCAGCTAAAGAAGATCTCTGGTGTTCAGCAGACCAGCTAAATAAGATCTCTGGTGTTCAGCAGACCAGCTAAAGAAGATCTCTGGTGTTTGGCAGACCAGCTAAAGAAGATGTCTGGTGTTCAGCAGACCAGCTAAATACGATCTCTGGTGTTCAGCAGACCAGCTAAATAAGATCTCTGGTGTTTGGCACACCAGCTAAAGAAGATCTCTGGTGTTCAGCAGACCAGCTAAAGAAGATCTCTGGTGTTCAGCAAACCAGCTAAAGAAGATCTCTGGTGTTTGGCAGACCAGCTAAAGAAGATCTCTGGTGTTCAGGAGACCAGCTAAAGAAGATCTCTGGTGTTCAGCAGACCAGCTAAATACGATCTCTGGTGTTCAGCAGACCAGCTAAATAAGATCTCTGGTGTTTGGCAGACCAGCTAAATAAGTTTTCTGAAGTTCAATGCTTCTGTGTTCTGAATGAGTGAACCCAATCCTTTCCCTTCACAGTTTGATTGACAAATTAGTTGACAAATGGATGTCTTAGTTACAAGTCACAGCTGGCAGCCACTGAGCTGGAGTCAGCCCAGGGTTCACTGAGTGTAAACAAAACTTTTTAGGTTATTTTCTGTTCAATACCTCATTATACAACCACTGTGTTCAGTGTTCAATACCTCATGCTACGGCCACTGTTCAGTGTTCAATTCCTCATGCTACGGCCACTGTTCAGTGTTCAATTCCTCATGCTACGGCCACTGTTCAGTGTTCAATACCTCATGCTACGGCCACTGTTCAGTGTTCAATTCCTCATGCTACGGCCACTGTTCAGTGTTCAATTCCTCATGCTACGGCCACTGTTCAGTGTTCAATTCCTCATGCTACGGCCACTGTTCAGTGTTCAATTCCTCATGCTACGGCCACTGTTCAGTGTTCAATTCCTCATGCTACGGCCACTGTTCAGTGTTCAATTCCTCATGCTACGGCCACTGTTCAGTGTTCAATTCCTCATGCTACGGCCACTGTTCAGTGTTCAATTCCTCATGCTACGGCCACTGTTCAGTGTTCAATTCCTCATGCTACGGCCACTGTTCAGTGTTCAATTCCTCATGCTACGGCCACTGTTCAGTGTTCAATTCCTCATGCATGGCCACTGTTCAGTGTTCAATACCTCATGCTACAACCACTATGTTCAGTGTTCAATACCTCATGCTACAACCACTATGTTCAGTGTTCAATACCTCATGCTACAACCACTATGTTCAGTGTTCAATTCCTCATGCTACGGCCACTCTGTTCACTGTTACTTGACTTATGCAACGTAATCCTAGGAGTAAAGGATCAAGGCTACTGCTGCGAGGAAAAGACAGGAGAGGAAAGATTCAAAGATAGAGACAGGGAGAGACCGACAAAGAGGGGGGGGGGGAGACAGACAAAGACAGGAGAGGATAGTGAAAGATTCAAAGATAGAGACAGGGAGAGACCGACAAAGAGGGGGGGGGGGAGACAGACAAAGACAGGAGAGGATAGTGAAAGATTCAAAGATAGAGACAGGGAGAGACCGACAAAGAGGGGGGGGGGGGAGACAGAGAGTGAGAGGGAGAGAGAGTGAAAGAGAGAGACAGACAAAGAGAGGGAGAGAGAGTGAAAGAGAGAGGCAGACAGGCAGGCAGCCTTGAGGACACAGAAGCTTTCCAGATAAACAACAATCCAGTAACAGCGGCCTTTAATGAGCGAGGAGGCCCAGGAATTCTGTCAAGAACCACCTCGCCAAGGGCATCGACAAGCATGGCCATTTCCATGGTTACCACAGCGCTGGCACGACAGTGGGGGATGATGATAATAATAATAATAATAATAATATTTGGGGCTACTTATATTTGTCCTATTAAACAAGTGTGTAATGAAAATGTGTTTCTTGCTTATCCTAACTTCCTCTGAGACACCACTAGGGAGTGGGGTCACCATTGTACAGCGCCCTGGAGCTATTAGGGTTAAGTGTATTGCTCAAGGGCACCGCAACAGATTTATCACCTTGTCGGCTCCGGATATCTCCCACCACAATGATTATGGTGATGGTGATAAGGAGTGATGATGGTGATGAGGCGACAGCTTGGTTAGGTTACAGACGACTGCCTTCACTTGGCTGCCTCACAGACAGTCCCCCTACAGCCAGTGTGGCCAGATGCTCAAACATTCCCGAGCACCAGGCACAGACCGAACCAATCCATTCTGCCCTTGTACCCAGGCAGGCTGTGGTGGTTCTTCAGGGGGTGGCTAGCCCTTCTGTGGGGAGGCCGGGAGACTGGGAGATGGAGGATAAATTTACCATCTATGACCTTTTACATTTAATACACTCTGGAATATAACATCTGTACACTTGGCAATGGTACAACTACAGATGTCGGATCTTAATTTGACACGTTTTGTTACAGGAGGAAAATAATCCTGCAGCAGGAGGATTTGAATAGCTGAAGAAATATGTAGCAAGCAACAATAGATGCTATGCTAACTGATATAGAAAGCAACAATAGATGCTATGCTAACTGATATG
Source organism: Oncorhynchus mykiss (assembly GCF_013265735.2). NCBI lineage: Eukaryota > Metazoa > Chordata > Actinopteri > Salmoniformes > Salmonidae > Oncorhynchus > Oncorhynchus mykiss. The sequence continues at coordinate 11,643,629 of NC_050571.1, forward strand.
TAAAGCAACAATAGATGCTATTCTAAATGATATGTAAAGCAACAATAGATGCTATGCTAACTGATATAGAAAGCAACAATAGATGCTTTGCTAAATGATATGTAAAGCAACAATATATGCTATGCTGTGATATGTAAAGCAACAACAGATGCTATGCTAACTGCTATGTAAAGCAACAATAGATGCTATGCTAACTGATATATAAAGGAACAATAGATGCTACACTAACTGATATATAAAGGAACAATAGATGCTATGCTAACTGATATACAAAGGAACAATAGATGCTATGATAACTGATATAGAAAGGAACAATAGATGCTATGCTAACTGATATAGAAAGGAACAATAGATGCTATGATAACTGATATACAAAGGAACAATATATGCTATGCTAACTGATATAGAAAGGAACAATATAAACTATGCTAACTGATATACAAAGGAACAATAGATGCTATGCTAACTGATATATAAATGAACAATAGATGCTATGATAACTGATATAGAAAGGAACAATAGATGCTATGATAACTGATATACAAAGGAACAATAGATGCTATGTTAACTGATATAGAAAGGAACAATAGATGCTATGCTAACTGATATACAAAGGAACAATATATGCTATGCTAACTGATATAGAAAGGAACAATAGATGCTATGCTAACTGATTTCACCATTGAAAGAGAAAACAAGCATAGAAATAGAAAATAAACCCCATATGCTGAGATTCAGGTCTGACATTTTGAGGTGGAAATTAAACTTCAGAGGACTTTTAAGCCTTGAATTCTTTCCAAGTTTGCCGTTTCACTTTTGATTAACACAGTGATTGAGTGGAGGAGTTCCACCATCAGATCGTTAATTTCTCAATTAATTTAGATAGCCTATAGCCCAGTGGTGGAGTGGTGCCTGGAGAAGTGGGTATACCAAACGGCCCGCCTGCCAAAGGAAAAGCTCCCTGTGTGAAAAACAGTGACATAAATTCTGCATGACCTAAAATGATGAATCCCATACTGGCCCAAGCTCTACTGTGCAAGTAGGCTAATAGTGGGCCTACTATTGAAGGTTGAGACACTTCAGCACTGCAATGTAGTGGCTTAGACCGCTGCACCACTCGGGAGGCCCCCCAGTAGACCACTTTTGAGGTCTGAGAAAAACATTTGAGTGTATTTATACTTCAATTCATACTTCAATTTATACTTCAAATCACTCTTGTTTGGTTAGTGGTGTTTCTGTAACAATTGAGATGGAGTTTGCAAAACAAACGGCCATTGGATTGATGCAAATAATTATGATATCATTCTGCCAGGTAAGCAGGCTACTTTGTTGCTAGTTAACATTTAATTGAGAATGTTTTTGGGAAAGCCTTTCCATCTACCAGACGATGGTTCGGCCTACCAGACGATGGTTCGGCCTATCAGACGATGGTTCGGCCTACCAGACGATGGTTCGGCCTACCAGACGATGGTTCGGCCTACCAGACGATGGTTCGGCCTATCAGACGATGGTTCGGCCTACCAGACGATGGTTCGGCCTATCAGACGATGGTTCGGCCTATCAGACGATGCTTCGGCCTACCAGACGATGGTTCGGCCTACCAGACGATGGTTCGGCCTATCAGACGATGGTTCGGCCTATCAGACGATGGTTCGGCCTACCAGACGATGGTTCGGCCTACCAGACGATGGTTCGGCCTACCAGACGATGGTTCGGCCTACCAGACGATGGTTCGGCCTACCAGACAATGGTTCGGCCTACCAGACGATGGTTCGGCCTATCAGACCTACCATCAGCATCGCTATATTTTTCCTGTCCTTTAATTGTTTTAAACTGGACGTTTGACTTCATATTAGACGCATGTCTTATTTTGATTCAAAGTAGCCTATAGCCAAAATCCTACCAGAGACATTTTGAAGCAATTATTTAATAAAGAGTTCCTCAAGTGTGTTCTCCTGTTCTATTCGTTTTCTTTCAACTTTATTTCATTGTCTAGCAGCCAAAGGCATTATCCTAGCGATATTAGACACTATGATAGTTGTTGCATTTAACAATCAACCCCTATTTCAAAAATGTTTACGGATATTTCCATCTCAATCAGCTGTGTTGTGACAAGGTAGGGGTGGTATACAGAAGATAGCCCTATTTGGTGAAAGACCAAGTCCATATTATGGCAAGAACAGCTCAAATAAGCAAAGAGAAATGACAGTCCATCATTACTTTAAGACAATGAAGGTCAGTCAATCCGGAAAATTTCAAGAACTTTGTACATTTCTTCAAGTGCAGCTGCAAAAACCATCAAGTGCTATGATGAAACTGGCTCTCATGAGGACCGCCACAGAAAAGGAAGACCCAGAGTTACCTCTGCTGCAGGATAATTTCATTAGAGTTACCAGCCTCAGAAATTGCAGCCCAAATAAATTATTCACAGAGTTCAAGTAACAGACACATCTCAACATCAACTGTTCAAAGGAGACTGTGTGAATCAGGCCTTCATGGTAAAATAGCAATACGCCATCCCATCTGGTTTGCACTTAGTGGGATTATCATTTGTTTTTCAACAGGACAATGACCCAACACACCTCCAGGCTGTGTAAGGGCTATTTGACCATGAAGGAGAGTGATGGAGTGCTGCATCAGATGACCTGGCCTCCACAATCACCGGACCTCAACCCAATTGAGATGGTTTGGGATGAGTTGGACCGCAGAGTGAAAGAAACCAGCCAACAAGTGCTCAGCATATGTGGGAACTCCTTCAAGACTGTTGGAAAATCATTCTACAAGAAGCTGGTTGAGAGAATGCCAAGAGTGTGCAAAGCTGTCATCAAGGCAAAGTAAAAATAAAAATAATAAAATAAAGAAAAGGTGTGTCCAAACTTTTGACTGGTACTGTATACTGGTACTGTATACTGGTACTGTACACTGGTACTGTATACTGGTACTGTACACTGGTACTGTATACTGGTACTGTATACTGGTACTGTATACTGGTACTGTACACTGGTACTGTATACTGGTACTGTATACTGGTACTGTATACTGGTACTGTACACTGGTACTGTATACTGGTACTGTACACTGGTACTGTATACTGGTACTGTACACTGGTACTGTATACTGGTACTGTATACTGGTACTGTACACTGGTACTGTATACTGGTACTGTATACTGGTACTGTACACTGGTACTGTATACTGGTACTGTACACTGGTACTGTATACTGGTACTGTACACTGGTACTGTATACTGGTACTGTATACTGGTACTGTATACTGGTACTGTACACTGGTACTGTATACTGGTACTGTATACTGGTACTGTACACTGGTACTGTACACTGGTACTGTATACTGGTACTGTATACTGGTACTGTACACTGGTACTGTATACTGGTACTGTACACTGGTACTGTATACTGGTACTGTATACTGGTACTGTACACTGGTACTGTATACTGGTACTGTATACTGGTACTGTATACTGGTACTGTATACTGGTACTGTACACTGGTACTGTATACTGGTACTGTATACTGGTACTGTATACTGGTACTGTACACTGGTACTGTATACTGGTACTGTATACTGGTACTGTACACTGGTACTGTATACTGGTACTGTACACTGGTACTGTATACTGGTACTGTATACTGGTACTGTATACTGCTACTGTATACTGGTACTGTATACTGGTACTGTATACTGGTACTGTACACTGGTACTGTATACTGGTACTGTATACTGGTACTGTACACTGGTACTGTATACTGGTACTGTATACTGGTACTGTATACTGGTACTGTACACTGGTACTGTATACTGGTACTGTATACTGGTACTGTACATGTATTATACATTGTATAATAATGGTGAAGATATCAAAACTATGTAATAACACACATGGAATCATGTAGTAACCCAAAAAGTGTTAAACAAATCAAAATACATTTTAGATTCTTCAAAGTAGCCACCCTTTGCCGTTATGACAGCTTTGCACACTCTTGGCATTCTCTCAACCAGCTTCTTGTAGAATGATTTTCCAACAAAGGCCTGATTGGTGGAGTGCTGCAGAGATCGTTGTACTTCTGGAACATTCTCCCATCTCTACAGAGGAACACTTGAGCTCTGTCAGAGTGACCACTTGGTTCTTGATTGCTCAGTTTGGCCAGGCGGCCAGCTCTAGGAAGAGTCTTGGTTGTTCTAAACGTCTTCCATTTAAGAATGATGGAGGTCACTGTGTTCTTGGGGACCTTTAATGGTGCATATTGTTTTTGGTACCTTTCCCCAGATCTGTGTCTCGACACAATCCTGTCTCGGAGCTCTACAGACAATTCCTTTGACCTCACGGCTTGGTTTTTGCTCTGTGATGTCAATTGTGGGACCTTATATAGATTAGACAGGTGTGTGCCTTTCCAAATCATGCCAATCAATTGAATTTACCACAGGTGGACCACAAGCTGTAGAAACATCTCAAGGATGATCAATGGAAACAGGATACACCTGAGCTCAAGTTCGAGTCTCATTTCAAAGGATCTGAATACTTATGTAAATGCGATATTTCAGTTTTACATTTTTTTTTATACAATCCCACAAATTTATACAAACCTGTTTTCACTTTGTCATTATGGGGTATTGTGATGTCATAGGGTATTGTGATGTCATTATGGGGTATTGTGATGTCATAGGGTATTGTGATGTCATTATGGGGTATTGTGTGTAGATTGGTGATTAAAACATGTATTCAATCCATTTGAACGTAAGGCTGTAATGTAACAAAATGTGGAAAAAGGGAAGGGGTCTGAATACTTGCATGCCATAGTGTATGTCTATCTTTACTTATTATGCTATATAACACAACAGTTGTTGATGTGTATTGATGCATTTCAGATACATTTTTGTACATCTGTACATTTTTACCCTTATTTTAGCAGGTAAGTTGACTGAGAACACGTTCTCATTTACAGCGACGACCTGGGGAATAGCTACAGTGGAGAGGAGGGGGGATGAATGAGCCAATTGGAAGCTGGGGATGATTAGGTAAATCAGATTTTAGTTTCTTCCGTCCTAATTTGTGGAACAATCTTCAAAATGTTCTTAAATTTGATGTTTAATGGCAATTCAGAAAGCTGATAGAGGACTTCATTGCATTTTGTATTCATATTGATGGGGTTAACTCCCCTACTCTAACGATTAGTGACCACAGAGAGTCAGGACACCGGGGTTAACTCCCCTACTCTAACGATTAGTGACCACAGAGAGTCAGGACACCGGGGTTAACTCCCCTACTCTAACGATTAGTGACCACAGAGAGTCAGGACACCGGGGTTAACTCCCCTACTCTAACGATTAGTGACCACAGAGAGTCAGGACACCCGTTTAACGTCCCATCCGAAAGACAGCACCCTACACCCTACACAGGGCAATGACCCCAATCACCGACCTGGGATCTTTTTTTAAACTAGTGAAAAGAGTGCATCCTACTGGTTCTCCAACACCCCTTCCAGCAGCATCTGGTCTCCCATCCAGGGACGACCATGCTTAGCTTCAGTGACAAGCGAGCAGTGTGATGCAGGGTGGTATGCTGCTGGCATAGGACTGCAGTAATCAGACCTATAGTAACAGTAGGGCAGTTATTAATATTCTTTCTGGTGCTTTAAGCATTTGAGCGACAGAGAGAGAGAGAGGGATTTTTACAGCAGGTATCTGTCCGAATAACATGACTTCCCCCGCATTGGGGCGGCAGGTAGCCTAGTGGTTAGAGCATTGGACTTATAACTGAAAGGTTGCAAGATCAAATCCCCAAGCTGACAAAGTGAAAAACCTGTTGTTCTGCCTCTGAACAAGGGAATTAACCCACTGTTCCTAGGCCGTCACTGAAAATAAGAATTTGTTCTTAACTGACTTGCCTAGTAAAATAAAGGTAATTAAAATACAAATTGAGAGAAAGAGATCTGCAGGTTTTCAGTGAACATACCTAAATCACAAGGATCTTTTTAATTTCCTGATGCACAGGATAAAATGTTGCGACTAAAGAGGTGATCAAATTAAGCTCCAACATCTGTGTAGCTGTACCATTGTCCATAACACATAGAGAATGAATGACCATTTAGCTGTACCATTGTCCATAACACATATAGAATGAATGACCATTTAGCTGTAAGGAAGTGCAATATAGAGTATATAAATGAAAAATAAAAATAAAATATAAACGGCTTGATCAATAATGTAATTAGTACAGGACGGTTGATGATGTGTTTTAATTGGGTTATCTGTGATATAGGATTTTATTCAATATCAACTAGTGTCTTGGTAACATTCTACACAGAAATAAATCCATTAAGAGTATGGAGTTAAGGCTATGCCTGTGTCCCAAATGCCACTAAATTCCCTATTTAGTTCACTATGTTTGACCACGGTCCACAGGGTTCTGGTCAAAAGGCTGCCAACATTTAGCCTCAAATTGAGTAAATCCTTAAATCTGCATAAATCCTGTTAGCCTCATGAAAGAAGACCCAGTAATCTCCTGTGAGATGAGGCTTCCCAGACAAACAGACAGATTCCCCCCCCGTCTGACGTCCAACTCCTCTCTCTCTCTCTCTCTCACACACACACACACACACACACACACACACACACACACACACACACACACACACACACACACACACACACACACACACACACACACACACACACACACACACACACACACACACACACAGAGTATGCAGTATATTGTAGCCACCTCCTGTCCTTCATTTATTTTCAATTGTAAGAGATGATAAACTCTGCACTAAATATTAATATTGTTTATCTGCCTGGAGAAGGCTAGAGAGCTTTGTGAACTGCTGTGATAGATAGACTTAGAGAGAGAGAGAGAGAATCAAGTGATCCTATCTACTGGGGCCTGACTTACCTAATACTTGTTGCCTATTCCAAAGGGCTGGTTGAGGCAGGCCCATTGAAAGCCTGCAGGATTCAAGCACCATTCATATAATTCCGATTGGAACGGAACTGATGATAAATGTTATATTGTGTGTTCTAATCTAACAGGGCTTATCTGTTCAATATTGATGCAAACCTTTCACTATAAAAGGAATTCGCTTTGCTCACACAGTGGGCCTTCCAACTCCGTATTCATGAAATCTCTCATTTTCCTTCTCGACTTACATTTCTCTATCTCTTTCTCTTTTTCACCACTCTCTCCCCATCTCTTTTCCTGCATGTCCATCACTTTACCAGTCTCTCTCTCTCTCTCTCTCTCTCTCTCTCTCTCTCTCTCTCTCTCTCTCTCTCTCTCTCTCTCTCTCTCTCTCTCTCTCTCTCTCTCTCTCTCTCTCTCACTTTCTCTTCATCCCACTATTCCTTGAGCTGTGACCGACACTTTAACGAACTAGACTCAGAATCCATCTCAGGGAGGTGTACTTGACATCCTCAGAGAGAGAGGGGGAGAAAAAGGGAGAGGGAGAGGGAGAAAAAGAGTGAGAGAGAGGGAATAGGAGAACGAGAGGGAGAACAAGAGAGAGAGAGGGGGAAAAGGAGAGAGAGAGAGGGAGTAGGAGAGAGAGGGGGGAAGAGGAGAGAGAGAGGGAGAAAAAGAGATAGAGAGGGAGAAAAGAGAGAGAGGGGGGGAAGAGGAGAGAGAGGGGAAGAGGAGAGAGAGAGGGAGAAAAAGAGAGAAAGGGTGCAAAGAGGAGAGAGAGAGGGAGAAAAAAGAGAGAGGGAGAAAAAGAGAGAGAGAGGGAGACAAAGAGAGAGAGAGCGAGAAAAAGAGAGGGGGGGAAGAGGTGAGCGAGAGGGAGAAAAAGAGAGAGGGGGGAAGAGAGAGGGGGGAAGATGAGAGAGAGAGGGAGAAAAAGAGAGAGGGGGAAGAGAGAGGGGGAAGATGAGAGAGAGAGGGAGGAAAAGAGAGAGAGGGAGAAAAAGAGAGAGGGGGGAGGAAAGAGAGAGGGGGGAGAGAGAGAGGGAGAAAAAGAGAGAGAGCGGGGAAGTGCGAGATGAAGAGAAAGATATAGGCAGATACAGAAAGACAAAGATGGACAGATACAGAGAGCTGTATTTGTTGTTACTGTCTAATGAGGTAAAGACAGAGAGAGCTGTATTTGTTCATACTGTCTAATGAGGTAAAGACACAGAGAGCTGTATTTGTTGATACTGTCTAATGGGGTAAAGACAGAGAGAGCTGTATTTGTTGATACTGTCTAATGGGGTAAAGATACAGAGAGCTGTATTCGTTGATAATGTCTAATGAGGTAAAGACAGAGAGAGCTGTATTTGTCCATACTGTATAATGAGGTAAAGACAGAGAGCGCTGTATTTGTTCATACTGTATAATGAGGTAAAGACAGAGAGAGCTGTATTTGTCCATACTGTATAATGAGGTAAAGACACAGAAAGCTGTATTTGTTGACACTGTCTAATGGGGTAAAGACACAGAGAGCTGTATTTGTTGATTTTTTGTCTAATGAGGTAAAGATACAGAACTAAAGATCTCTCTCTCTCTCTCTCTCTCTCTCTCTCTCTTTGTATCTCTCTCTCTCTCTTTATCTCTCTCTCTCTGCTCCAGCTTCTCTATCCCAGGCCTGCCTGCCGTCCTGGTCTACTCTACCCAGTTAGACCTCATTCTCCTCTCCACACAAGTGGCTCCCCCACCAGGTCCAGATGGCATCCATTCAGGAAGTACCGTTGAGTGGTTCCTGACTTTTGCTTTCTGAACATGTTGCTCTACCTCTACTGGCGGCCTGAAAATGGATCATGCCAGCGGGCAGAGGTGACAGGCCCACAGCGAGTGATTGATATAGCAGTGAACAAGTAAGACCTTTCTGGTTGTAAATTGAGTTTGGAAAATGCCAGTGAATGTTTAGAGAGTGAGAGGTGGTGGCAGAAACGTTTTGTTAGCAGTTCCCTTTCCTTCTGTTTCGTCTCCCAGAACAATTATTACACATCTGTTTCCAAAATGGCACCCTATTCCCTATATAATACACAGGGCTCTGGTCAGAAGTAGTGTACTATATAGGGTATAGGGTTCCATTTCAGATGCAACCACGGTGTCCTCATTTGCTCTGTGCAATCTCATGCTGCTGAGAATAAACACGTTGGCTGTGCTAATTACCTTGTGGATCAGTAAGTAATGGCGAGGGAGCCGGGCCTAGACCCCACTGAGATCCAGCTAGTTCTGGCTGTGACGTTCACACACCTGTTACAGTTCAATTACGGGAACGATCAGCCATAAAGTCATTATCCTGTCTCTCAGAGTGACTACAATAGACTTCCCAGAAACAGTGGCCAAACGGCTACGCGTCTATGTGTGTATGTGCAGCTGGTTGTTAGCTGAGGCTGGAGGGCTGGGAGGTGGTTATCTGTGTGTCATGGATGGTAATTGGTTGAATAGAAGGGTACTGATGATGTCAACGGTGTGACCTGTGTGCTGATACAGAATCACCAACCATGCCAGGCTGTAGTCCACACCCTCTCCCCATAACCCCACACATCAACACTCTATTGTTCTGCTCTGCTCAGAGAAAACCAACACACACACACCATCTTTCCCCCACCCATCTCTTGGGGATGTCATTCGAAAGAAAACATAATGTTAACTTTCACTGCTATGCGGATGACACACAGCTGTACATTTCAATGAAACATGGTGAAGCCCCAAAATTGCCCTCGCTAGAAGCCTGTGTTTCAGACATAAGGAAGTGGATGGCTGCAAACGTTCTACTTTTAAACTCAGACAAAACAGTGATGCTTGTTCTAGGTCCCAAGAAACAAAGAGATGTCCTGTTGAATCTGACAATTAATCTTGATGGTTGTACAGTCGTCTCAAATAAAACTGTGAAGGACCTCGGCGTTACTCTAGACCCTGATCTCTCTTTTGACGAACATATCAAGACTGTTTCAAGGATAGCTTTTTTCCATCTACATAACATTGCAAAAATCAGAAACTTTCTGTCCAAAAATGATGCAGAAAAATTCATCCATGCTTTTGTTACTTCTAGGTTAGACTACTGCAATGCTCTACTTTCCGGCTACCCGGATAAAGCACTAAATAAACTTCAGTTAGTGCTAAATACGGCTGCTAGAATCCTGACTAGAACCAAAAAAATGTATCATATTACTCCAGTGCTAGCCTCCCTACACTGGCTTCCTGTCAAGGCAAGGGCTGATTTCAAGGTTTTACTGCTAACCTACAAAGCATTACATGTGCTTGCTCCTACCTATCTTTCTGATTTGGTCCTGCCGTACATACCTACGCGTACGCTACGGTCATAAGACGCAGGCCTCCTAATTGTCCCTATAATTTCTAAGCAAACATCTGGAGGCAGGGCTTTCTCCTATAGAGCTTCATATTTATGGAATGGTCTGCCTATCCATGTGAGAGACGCAGACTCTGTGTCGACATAAGTCTTTACTGAAGACTCATCTCTTCAGTGGGTCATATGATTGAGTTTAGACTGGCCCAGGAATGTGGAGGTGCACTCTGGAGTCTCTGGAGCAACGCAGGGTCAGTCTGTTATATCTGGAGTTTTTCTCCTGTCTTATCCGGTGTCCTGTGTGAATTTAAGTATGCTCTCTCTCTCTCTCTCTCTCTCTCACTCTCTCTTTCTTTCTTTCTTTCTTTCTCTCTTTCTCTCTTTCTCTCTTTCTTTCTCTCTCTCGGAGGACCTGAGCCCTAGGACCATGCCCCAGGACTACTTGGCCTGATGACTCCTTGCTGTCCCCAGTCCACCTGGCCGTGCTGCTGCTCCAGTTTCAACTGTTCTGCCTGCAGCTATGGAACACTGACCTGTTCACCGGACGTGCTACCTGTCCCAGACATGCTGTTTTCAACTCTCTAGAGACAGCAGGAGTGGTAGAGATACTCTTAATGATTGGCTATGAAAAGCCAATTGACATTTACTCCTGAGGTGCTGATTTTCTGCACCCTCGACAACTACTGTGATTATTATTATTCGACCATGCTGGTCATTTATGAACATTTGAACATCTTGGCCATGTTCTGTTATAATCTCCACCCGGCACAGCCAGAAGAGGACTGGCCAGCCCACATAGCCTGGTTCCTCTCTAGGTTTCTTCCTAGGTTTTGGCCTTTCTAGGGAGTTTTTCCTAGCCACTGTTTTTCTACACCTGCATTGCTTGCTGTTTGGGGTTTTAGGCTGGGTTTCTGTACAGCACTTTGAGATATCAGCTGATGTACGAAGGTCTTTATAAATAAATTGGATTTGATCTGGGCCCAGCAGACAGGAGATGAAGAAGAAAAAGAAAGAGAGATTAACAGAGGAAGGAGTGAATGTGTTTTTAGTAGAGATGCTTCAGGTGAACTACGTTGATGTAAGGCGTAACTCCTGGAGGCAGCAGAGCAAGGTTCCTGGGAAGAGCAAACGTCTACAGGCTTTAGCTCACTACGTTACCATGGTTATGTTGACCACAAATGACCAGGGTTCAACACTGAGTGGTATTGAGTATTGACACAGGGATGAACTGAGGGCTGTCTGCCTATTTCTCTCAGAAGTTTTCTGGTTAAGGGTTGGTTAAGGGTGAACACTTTAAAAGAAAGACCAGGTTTGTGGAATTGCTTTCCTAGCTGAACACGACCTGATATGTAATGAAGTTCAGAACATTGAGGGAGATACATTGCCCCATTAGAGAGAGAGAGAGACAGAGAGAGAGAGAGTGAGAGGGAGAGAGAGAGAGCGAGAGTGGAGGCTCACAAACAGTGGAGGCTGCTAAGAGGAGGACTGCTCATAATAATGTCTGGATGTTATTTGATACTATTCCACTAATTCCGCTCCAGCCATTACCATGAGCTTGTCCTCCCCAATTAAGGTGCCACCAACCTCCTGTGTTCATAGATTTTCTACAGCTAAAACCTGGAACAAAGAAGTTCTCTTTACATATCCCTCCCACATACTGTATGCCTCCTCCCTCCCTCCCTCCCTCCCTCTCACATACTGTATGCCCCCTCCCTCCCTCCCTCTCACATACTGTATGTATGAACAATGGTCCAGACATTCTCCATTCTACAGAACAATGTTCCAGTCATTCTCCATTCTACAGAACACTGGTCCAGACATTTTACGGTTTACAGAACAATGGATCAGACATTCGACATTCTACCAAACACTGGTCCAGACATTCTACATTCTACAGAACACTGGTCCAGACCTTCTACAGAACAATGGTCCAGACATTCTCCATTCTACAGAACAATGGTCCAGACATTCTCCATTCTACAGAAAAATGGTCCAGACATTCTCCATTCTTCAGAACAATGGTCCAGACATTCTCTATTCTTCAGAACAATGGTCCAGACATTCTCCATTCTTCAGAACAATGGTCCAGACATTCTGAATTCTACAGAACAGTGGTCCAGACATTCCTCGTTTTACAGAACAATGGATCAGACATTCGACATTCTACCAAACACTGTTCCAGACATTCTACATTCTACAGAACAATGATCCAGACATTCTACATTTTACAGAACACGGGTCCAAACATTCGACATTCTACAGAACACTGGTCCAGACATTCTAAATTGTCATGACTGTCCATGAGAATCCAAATAGGTCAGATCAGGTTTGAAATGAATTACTTCAATTATACACCCTCTTGCCTGCAGAGGAGAAACCGGTAGGGATTAAAAACCTCTTGATGTTCCCCATCCCGTATGCGGGAGCGTAATCATTGCCTGACAATAATTAGCATAACGCAACGGACATAAATATCCCTAGAAAATATTCCTATTCATGAAAATCACAAATGAATATATATTGAGACACAGCTTAACCTTTTGTTAATCACCCTGTCATCTCAGATTTTCAAAATATGCTTTACAGCCAAAGCTAGACAAGCATTTGTGTAAGTGTATCAATAGCCTAGCATAGCATTATGTCCTGCTAGCAGCAGGCAACCTTGTCACAAATCAGAAAAGCAATCTAATTAAATTGTTTACCTTTGATGAACTTCGGATGTTTTCACTCACGAGACTCCCAGGTAGATAGCTAAAGTTCATTTTTTTCCCAAAATATTATTTTTGTAGGCGAAATAGCTCCGTTTGTTCTTCACGTTTGGCTGAGAAATCGCCCGGAAATTGCAGTCACGAAAACGGCGAAAAATATTCCAAATTAGCTCCATAATATCGACAGAAACATGGCAAACGTTGTTTATAATCCATCCTCAAGGTGTTTTTCTAATATCTATTCGGTAATATATTCGTAGGGACAATTCGTTTTTCATTAGGACCGATTGGAGTAATGGCTACCTCTGTATTTTACGTGAGAATCTCTCTCGGAGCCACCATGTGACCACTTACGCAATGTGGCCGCCTACGGCTATTCTTCAACATAAATGCGTAAAACTACGTCACAATGCTGTAGACACCTTGGGGAATACGTAGAAAGCGTAAGCTGGTTCATAGCACACTCACAGTTCAATAGGGACCCATTGGAACGCAGCGCTTTCAAAACCTGGGGCACTACCGGATTGGATTTTTTTCAGGCTTTTGCCTGCAACATCAGTTCTGTTATACTCACAGACAATATCTTTACAGTTTTGGAAACGGTAGAGTGTTTTCTATCCAAAGCTGTCAATTATATGCATATTCTAGCATCTTGTCCTGACAAAATATCAAGTTTAAAACGGGAACGTTTTTTTTTCCAAAAATTAAAATACTGTCCCTAGAGTCGCAACAGGTTCAACTCATGTCCTGTTGTAAATCAAGGGGAGAAGATTCAGGTCTCCCTCTCCAATATTCACCAAAGGAATGTAATTTTTTTCAAGATACTTTGCCCGCCGAAACTACAACACGTTCAAAGCAAATACTGCAACAATATTTCTAACATTGAACGTGGGGAACGGTCAAAGGCGATCTATAGAACATTAATGCCATTTTGTTTGTTATTTTGTGATGTCATAAAAAAATGTATAAAGGAAATACTGTAACTTGGAAAGTATACCCACTACATGTATGAAGTGTCCATCCTTTGCGTTGTACATGTAATATGAAAAATAATCCAAGTGTTTTTGTTAAGAGAGTGATCTGATTTGAGGAGCTATAAGAGATAATTGTTTTACATAAACTTTGCAAGTGACAAGTCACACCTCCTAGTGAGGTCAGAGAGCGTGTCAGCCTGACTGAACCGCCCCTTTCGAACAAACTGAATACATGATGGGTTAAGAAATTAACATGCCAGACCAGAGGGACGTAAAGCTGCTACTGAACGCTTAAAGTGGTCTGAACTTTGAATCTCAACACGAGGTAGAGATGATAAACTCACCTCCTGGACAATCACCGGTACAGCTGGGTAGCTGTCCCAAGTAAAGTATCTTCAAAAGTGAATTTAGCCTCCACATCTGGTTTTCTACAACTCATCCAAGCTTCCCCGGATCTACACTCCATATCTCTCTGTGTTACGATAAATACCTTGGTTCATTCATCTCTGTTTTCTCATATAAGTCTGCTCTTGGGTTCCCCTGTTCCGCTCTGCGTACCAGTATGATTACTGTAAGTGAGAGTAGTCTTTAAATGTACCAATGTTACAGTGAGGGAAAAAAGTATTTGATCCCTTGCTGATTTTGTACGTTTGACCACTGACAAATTAATGATCAGTCTATAATTTGAATGGTAGGTTTATTTGAAGAGTGAGAGACAAAATAACAACAAAAAAATCCAGAAAAACGCATGTCAAAAATGTTATAAATTGATTTGCATTTTAATGAGGGAAATAAGTATTTGACCCCCTCTCAATCAGGAAAATGTCTGGCTCCCAGGTGTCTTTTATACAGGTAACGAGCTGAGATCAGGAGCACACTCTTAAAGGGAGTGCTCCTAATCTCAGCTTGTTACCTGTATACAAGACACCTGTCCACAGAAGCAATCAATCAATCAAATTCCAAACTCTCCACCATGGCCAAGACCAAAGAGCTCTCCAAGGATGTCAGGGACAAGATTGTAGACCTACACAAGGCTGGAATGGGCTACAAGAGCATCGCCAAGCAGCTTGGTGAGAAGGTGACAACAGTTGGTGCGATTAGTCGCAAATGGAAGAAACACAAAAGAACTGCCAATCTCCCTTGGCTTGTGGCTCCATGCAAGATCTCACCTCGTGGAGTTGCACGTGATCATGAGAAAGGTGAGGAATCAGCCCAGAACTACACGGGAGGCTCTTGTCAATTATCTCAAGGCAGCTTGGACCATAGTCACCAGGAAAACAATTGGTAACACACTACGCCGTGAAGGACTGAAATCCTGCAGAGGCCGCAAGGTCCTCCTGCTCAAGAAAGCACATATACATGCTTGTCTGAAGTTTGCCAATGAACATCTGAATGATTCAGAGGACAACTGGGTGAAAGTGTTGTGGTCAGATGAGACCAAAATGGAGCTCTTTGGCATCAACTCAACTCACCGTGTTTGGAGGAGGAGGAATGCTGCCTATGACCCCAAGAACACTATCCCCACCGTCAAACATGGAGGTGGAAACATTATGCTTTGGGGGTGTTTTTCTGATAAGGGGACAGGACAACTTCACTGCATCAAAGGGACGATGATCGGGGCCATGTACCGTCAAATCTTGGGTGAGAACCTCCTTCCCTCAACCAGGGCATTGAACATGGGTCGTGGATGGGTATTCCAGCATGACAATGACCCAAGGCAACAAAGGAGTGGCTCAAGAAGAAGCACATAAAGGTCCTGGGGTGGCCTAGCCAGCCATAGAAAATCTGTGGAGGGAGCTGAAGGTTTGAGTTGACAAACGTCAGCCTCGAAACCTTAATGACTTGGAGAAGATCTGCAAAGAGGAGTGGGACAAAATCCCTCCCGAGATGTGTGCAAACCTGGTGGCCAACTACAAGAAACGTCTGACCTTTGTGATTGCCAACAAGGGTTTTGCCACCAAGTACTAAGTCATGTTTTGCAGAGGGGTCAAATACTTATTTCCCTCATTAAAATGCAAATCAATTTCTAACATTTTTTGACATGCGTTTTTCAGGATTTTTTGTTGTTGTTATTCTGTCTCTTACTGTTCAAATAAACCTACCATTAAAATTCTAGACGGATCATTTGTTTGTCAGTGGGCAAACGTACAGAATCAGCAGGGGATCAAATACGGCGCGCCATATAAATGTTTTTTTCCACCAGCACAGGTTTCATAAATTGACAAATAGCGATGAAATATTCACTTACTTTTTGAAAATCTTCCTCTGATTTGTCATCCAAAGGGTCCCAGCTATAACATTTTGTTAGATAAAATCCTTCTTTATATCCCAAAAAGTCTGTTTAGTTGGCGCTATCGATTTGAGTAATCCACTCGTTCAACATGCAGAGAAAGGAATCCGAAATTCTACCAGTAAACTTTGTTCCAACAAGTCAAAATAGGTTTCTATTTACTCCTCAGATACTCTAAAATGTAATCCAACTACGTATAATATTTCTTACAGAAAGAGGTATGTTCAATAGGAAACCAATTTTAGCAGGTGCGTCCTGTCTTCATTGCGCATGCACACACGAATTTCCAAGACTGTGTCCCTGTACTAAAGCTGATATTTCTTATTCATTTTTAAAGTTAGAAGTCTGAAACCTTGAATATAGACTGAATATAGAAGCATATTTCCAATAGGACTTTTTACTTGCCTTTCTAAGAGGATGGTCTGTCTCTCAGAAAAAATTCTGTTGGTTTTTCTTTGGATTTTCTGCTAACATATCTATTGTGTTATATTCTCCTACATTATTTTAACATTTCTACAACCTCCAGAGTGTTTCCTTTCCAATGGTACCAATTATATGCACATGTTGGCTTCAGGGCCTGAGCAACAGGGCACGTCAGTCAGGTGGAAATTGAGAAAAAAGGGGTCTATCAGTTTTCCACGTTGATGAAACGTTATCATTTTGTTTTGTTTTTGCAGAAATGACATGAAATGAAATGACATTGTTTTTCTGTCTGGCTGTAGGTACTGTAACTCCCTTGTTTTTCTGTCTGTCTGTAGCTACTGTAACTCCCTTGTTTTTCTGTCTGGCTGTAGCTACTGTAAATCCCGTAACTCCCTTGTTTTTCTGTCTGGCTGTAGCTACTGTAAATCCTGTAACTCCCTTGTTTTTATGTCTGGCTGTAGCTACTGTAACTACCTTGTTTTTCTGTCTGTCTGTAGCTACTGTAAGTCCCGTAACTCCCTTGTTTTTCTGTCTGGCTGTAGCTAATGTAACTCCCTTGCTTTTCTGTCTTCATCTCATCGTTCCCACTGGGCACACACTGGTTGAATCAACGTGGTTTCAGCATCATTTCAATTAAATGACGTTGAACCAACGTCAAATAGACGTTGAATTGACATCTGTGCCCAATGAGCTCTCTTTCTATCTCTTTCTGTCTCTCTTTCTGTCCATCTGCACACCATCCCTCCTTTTGTTTTAGTTTTTTATCTGTGATGTCATTCTAACATATGTGTGATGTCATTCTAACATATGTGTGATGTCATTCTAACGTATGTATGTGTGATGTCATTCTAACATATGTGTGATGTCATTCTAACATATGTGTGATGTCATTCTAACATATGTGTGATGTCATTCTAACATATGTGTGATGTCATTCTAACGTATGTATGTGTGATGTCATTCTAACATATGTGTGATGTCATTCTAACATATGTGTGATGTCATTCTAACATATGTGTGATGTCATTCTAACATATGTGTGATGTCATTCTAACGTATGTGTGATGTCATTCTAACGTATGTGTGATGTCATTCTAACATATGTGTGATGTCATTCTAACATATGTGTGATGTCATTCTAACGTATGTGTGATGTCATTCTAACATATGTGTGATGTCATTCTAACATATGTGTGATGTCATTCTAATGTATGTGTGGGAATTCAACAACATAATGCCCATGGCGTATATCCCCATTCTACATCTCAACAACACTGTTGGACACTGGCATTGGTTGTATCCACCCTACTATTTACAGTGCATGACTGATACATCGCTTCACTCTAACTAGTTTGGAACATTGGATATTGGAAGACAGACCCTGTCTGATAATGACATTCTCCTTTAATTAGAGTCAGTTATGAGCTAGTGGTGCGGTGCAATGCCATGACGACCCTAAACCAAGCTCAGCTCCACTGAGATGAATGGCATAGTCCTGAGGGAGAGAGAGAACGAGAGAGAGAGAGAGAGAGAGAGAGAGAGAGAGAGAGAGAGAGAGAGAGAGAGAGAGAACGAGAGAACGAGAGAGAGAGAGAAAGCGAGAGGGAGAGAGAGAGAGAGAGAGGGAGAGAAAGAGAGAGAGAGAGAGCGAGAGAGAACGAGAGAGAGAGAGAGAGAGAGAGAGAGAGAGAGAGAGAGAGAGAGAGTGAGGAAAACATAAGAGAAAGAGAGTGATAAGCATCTTACTAAACCAGAGCCTATCTTTCATACATGGAAGTATAGTTTGGGTTAGCATTTAGCAGCTAGCTAATCCAAATACGTTCAGCCCCATCTCTCAACAGGTGAATGCATCGTTGCTAGGCAGGACTTACATGATACAGGACACAAGGTTAAGAAGTTCTGTTCTTGCATGTAATAACCTGACTCCTTTCCCCAACACTTCCTGCTGTAAACCCACAGGGCACAGACATCATTTCAACGTCTAGTTTTGATGTACGTTTGGTTGAGTTGTAAACGAACGTGACTTCAATGGGAAATCAACAAAACATTTCACCATGTGATTAGATTTAGGTTGAAAGTTCAATGAAAAAAAACATTGATGACTTTTCGCAAATCCAATCAGTTTTCCGCGTTGATACAACATCATCCATTTTTGTTTTGTTTTTGTTGAAATGACATGGAAACAATGTTGATTCAACCAGTTTTTGCCCAGTGGGAAGGCTATTATTTATAGAGGGCACTAGAGACGTTTAACAGTGTCCAGGGACAGAGACAGAGACCTGTAAATATTGACCTGAAACATGGCTTCTGTTAGAATTTCTTTACTGGTCTTCTTTGTAACAATATTTGTCACATGTTCTATTGCCTCTAGCAACTAGACAGATACAGAGGTAAGCACTCATCAGCCTGAATGGCGTCCCCTGGATCCCCTTGTTCTGACCATCATATCGTTCTACAGAGAACAAATCTTTTAGTTTGTAAAGTACATTCGACTAATTTATAATTAACCCTTTGGCCTGTGTGTCTCGTAATTTTATCGTCAAGGACAGCTCAAAGGATATGAAATGACATGTGCTCTGGAAGGTAACACATAGAATAATGTCCCTAGTCAGCTCCTTATATAGAGTGGCCCACTGACTACCAGAATACTGCACTCTTGACCCAAATTCAGTTACGATGCCCATTTCTCATAGAAACAATCCCAGTTGATCCTGACACAGTCGAGGTCTAGGGGCACCAGGAGCACATTATGCTGCGTCGCACATTACTCTATCACATTAACCATCTACAGTAATACACATTACTCTATCACATTAACCATCTACAGTAATACACATTACTCTATCACATTAACCATCTACAGTAATACACATTACTCTATCACATTAACCATCTACAGTAATACACATTACTCTATCACATTAACCATCTACAGTAATACACATTACTCAATCACATTAACCATCTACAGTAATACACATTACTCAATCACATTAACCATCTCCAGTAATACACATTACTCTATCACATTAACCATCTCCAGTAATACACATTACTCTATCACATTAACCATCTACAGTAATACACATTACTCAATCACATTAACCATCTACAGTAATACACATTACTCTATCACATTAACCATCTACAGTAATACACATTACTCTATCACATTAACCATCTCCAGTAATACACATTACTCTATCACATTAACCATCTACAGTAATACACATTACTCAATCACATTAACCATCTACAGTAATACACATTACTCTATCACATTAACCATCTCCAGAATGTAGGGCGACAAGACCCTCGGTGCCAGACGGGACCAGCACGCACACACACACTCACACACACACATGCTCACGCTCTCACACACATGCTCACACACACGCTCACACACACGCTCACACACACACACACACACACACACACACACACACACACACACACACACACACACACACACACACACACACACACACACACACACACACACACACACACACACACACACACAGCAGAGAGCTGCTGATTCACATAGCAAAGAGCTGCTGAATCACATAGCAGAGAGCTGCTGAATCACATAGCAGAGAGCTGCTGAATCACATAGCAGAGAGCTGCTGAATCACATAGCAGAGAGCTGCTGAATCACATAGCAGAGAGCTGCTGAATCACATAGCAGAGAGCTGCTGAATCACATAGCAGAGAGCTGCTGATTCACATAGCAGAGAGCCCTGAGAGATCAAGAATCCAATCTTATTAAGCCTCCAACACACACCCCGTGCTCTGGTCAATAAGTAGTGCACTATATAGCGAATAGGGTGCCATTTGGGATGCGGCCTTTACCTAGTCAGCAAGCAGCATGCTTATTGGTTTAAGTGTGCCATGGTGAGGGTAAATTACAGATATTCGAGAGATAGACACAGAAAGTTAATACCCAATTACTCTGGGGGTGGATGAAGTCAGATGCTGCTTGTTAGTCTTGCACCAAGGGCCTCCTCTGTGGGGCTCGGCAGTAATGAAAACGCGAGCGGCGGAATCATGTTGAACTGATGAAACAGCAAATGAAATGCACGGTCTCCACAACACTCCTTGCCTTCTGATCTGTGTGGCATATATGCAGTCAAATAATTAAGACATGTTTTGTGGCTGCACATGACAATCTGTGTGTGTGTGTGTGTGTGTGTGTGTGTGTGTGTGTGTGTGTGTGTGTGTGTGTGTGTGTGTGTGTGTGTGTCTGTGTGTGTGTGTGTGTGTGTGTGTGTGTGTGTGTGTGTGTGTGTGTGTGTGTGTGTGTGTGTGTGTGTGTGTGTGTGTGTGTGTGTGTGTGGTTGTGTGTGTATGTGAAGGAGAAAAAGAGAGAGAGGGAGCAGAAGAGAGAGAGAGAGTGAATATGGAGAAAGAGAGAGAATAGTTAGTTCAGGAGAATATCTGCAGTCGTGTGGGTGAACTGAGGGTGAAATAAGAAAGGAGAGAGATGGCAGAAGAGATACATCACAGAGATACTGCACTGAGATACATCACAGAGATACTGCCAGAGAAAGAGTGCCTGAAAGCAGAAGAGGGAAATAAAGTGTTGAGTGTAGACTAAAACCAAACAGAAACGGGCAGCAAGGGAAAAAGGAGTAGGGGAAAAAAACATTACGAGTCACTCTCTCTCTCAGTTAGCTGTAGGTACCTTGGGGATTCCATGTAGCACCTCTGCTCCCTGAGCGGCCATTTTGGGGATTCCATGTAGCACCTCTGCTCCCTGAGCAGCCATTTTGGGGATTCCGTCTAGCAACTCTGCTCCCTGAGCAGCCATTTTGGGGATTCCATGTAGCACCTCTGCTCCCTGAGCGGCCATTTTGGGGATTCCGTCTAGCACCTCTGCTCCCTGAGCAGCAATTTTGGGGATTCCATGTAGCACCTCTGCTCCCTGAGCGGCCATTTTGGGGATTCCTCTAGCACCTCTGCTCCCTGAGCAGGCTGATTGATTACATGATGGGGCATCTGGCTGGAGCTGATACTAGAGCCTTACTGCACTAGACCTGCTTAGCTTTAACCTACTAGCTGTTTGGGTTTAGATGTGAGTATACACACAAGTCCAGAGACAACAAGAGGCTGCTGAGGGGAGGACATGTCATAAAAAGTGAGCAAATGGAATGCTATCAAACACACAGAAACCACGTGTTTGACATCATTCCACCTATTCCGCTCCAGCCATTACCATGAGCCCGTTCTCCTCAATTTTAAGGTGCCACCAACCTCCTGTGCCAGAGACCCAAATCAACCCTTTGCCCCTCTCATGCACTTCTTGGAGATCTATATGGCTAAATATAATCTGATTGGTCCAAAACACACCAAGAGACTATTAGCCTTAGTTTGCATAGCCCTCATTTAAAGTGAATACACCACAGTTAGCCTTTTAGCATGCAGGCCAGTGAGCATGTAGCCTCATAGCTCATATCCCAGTGTTGGGGACTGAGACAGAGAATGAGCATGTAGCCTTATAGCTCGTATCCCAGTGTTGGGGACTGAGACAGAGAATGAGCATGTAGCCTTATAGCTAGTATCCCAGTGTTGGGGACTGAGACAGAGAATGAGAGCATGTAGCCTCATAGCTAGTATCCCAGTGTTGGGGACTAAGACAGAGAATGAGCATGTAGCCTTATAGCTCGTATCCCAGTGTTGGGGACTGAGACAGAGAATGAGAGCATGTAGCCTCATAGCTCGTATCCCAGTGTTGGGGACTGAGACAGAGAATGAGAGCATGTAGCCTCATAGCTAGTATCCCAGTGTTGGGGACTGAGACAGAGAATGAGCATGTAGCCTCATAGCTAGTATCCCAGTGTTGGGGACTGAGACAGAGAATGAGCATGTAGCCTTATAGCTAGTATCCCAGTGTTGGGAACTGAAACAGAGAATGAGCATGTAGCCTTATTGCTTGTATCCCAGTGTTGAGGACTGAGACAGAGAATGAGTCTGACAGGAACAGATCCTGCCTCTTTGCTGTCACCCCTCAGTGAAGCTCACCACACACACACACACACACACACACACACACACACACACACACACACACACACACACACACACACACACACACACACACACACACACACACACACACACACACACACACACACACACACACACAAACCTCTCCTGAAAGAGGAACGAGGACAGAGTGACACTCAATCTCCATGCTATGCTGCAGAGTCCCCTCCTCCCCCTCCCCTCCTCCCTCCTCTCTCCTCTTTCTCCCTCCCTCCTTCATCCCTCCCTCCCCTCCTCCTCCCCCTCTTCCTCCCTCCCTGCTCCTCTCCCCTCCTGATCCTTCCTCCTCCTCCTCCCCATCACCCCCCCCAGATGCCACCCCCCTCTCTTCTGTCATCCCTCCCTCACCTCCCTACACTCTCCATCCCCTTCCCTATCTCAACTTCCTGCTCTGACTACCAAAATGGTGTTTTGCTTCCTTCTGCAAACTGCATAGGCCATAACCAAGACAGAGATACAGCCATAACCAAGACAGAGATACAGCCATAACCAAGACAGAGATACAGCCATAACCAAGACAGAGATACAGCCATAACCAAGACAGAGATACAGCCATAACCAAGACACAGCTACAGCCATAACCAAGACAGAGATACAGCCATAACCAAGACAGAGATACAGCCATAACCAAGATAGAGATACAGCCATAACCAAGACACAGCTACAGCCATAACCAAGACAGAGATACAGCCATAACAAAGACAGAGATACAGCCATAACCAAGACAGAGATACAGCCATAATCAAGACAGAGATACAGCCATAACCAAGACAGAGATACAGCCATAACCAAGACAGAGATACAGCCATAACCAAGAAAGAGATACAGCCAATAACCAAGACAGAGATACAGCCCTAACCAAAGACAGAGATACAGCCATAACCAAGACAGAGATACAGCCCTAACCAAAGACAGAGATACAGCCATAACCAAGACAGAGATACAGCCATAACCAAGACAGAGATACAGCCAATAACCAAAGACAGAGATACAGCCATAACCAAGACAGAGATACAGCCAATAACCAAAGACAGAGATACAGCCATAACCAAGACAGAGATACAGCCCTAACCAAAGACAGAGATACAGCCATAACCAAGACAGAGATACAGCCATAACCAAGACAGAGATACAGCCAATAACCAAGACAGAGATACAGCCCTAACCAAAGACAGAGATACATAGGGTGTTGGGGGGAGGCTGTTTAACATGAATAGACAATGATTCAGGTCTTACGATTATTCTAGCCAAGCAGAGCTCTAGAGCTGTTTAACAGAAAAAAAGGAAGTAGGAAATGAGTATAATTCATGTTTGAATATGTTGTGAGTATTAATTACCCTGTAATTCACTTTCGAGCAGACATATAGTGGTCATTCAACCAAGGCTGTATATACAGTGTATTTGTGAATTGACTGAATTGTTCTTGCATATAATTCACTACTACTTTTCTCAGAGACCGATGTGCTTTCATATGTACAGTATGTGTGAGAGGCATTCTTAAATCACAGAAAGCTTACGCTCTATCAGTCTATCACTATCATCAATGTTTCTACTATTTCAACAGACCCACATAAAACAGACCGTGGCTGAGCAGAGGGAATACGATAGCCTTGACTTATAACCTGACGAGGATACCACTTCTGCCCATGTCGTTCATACATTAACTACAAGGTAGAACTTCATGTCAATACACTGCCCATGTCTCCTAACATTAATTACATGGATGGTATACAGCCATGTCAATACACTGCCTATGTCTCCTAACATTAATTACATGGATGGTATACAGCCATGTCAATACACTGCCTATGTCTCCTAACATTAATTACATGGATGGTATACAGCCATGTCAATACACTGCCTATGTCTCCTAACATTAATTACATGGATGGTATACAGCCATGTCAATACACTGCCTATGTCTCCTAACATTAATTACATGGATGGTATACAGCCATGTCAATACACTGCCTATGTCTCCTAACATTAATTACATGGATGGTATACAGCCATGTCAATACACTGCCTATGTCTCCTAACATTAATTACATGGATGGTATACAGCCATGTCAATACACTGCCTATGTCTCCTAACATTAATTACATGGATGGTATACAGCCATGTCAATACACTGTATGTGTGTGTGTGTGTTTGTGTTATTACATGGTATACAGTGAGTCAATACACTGCCAGACCACCTTATTAATCAAAGCATATATAGTGCCTTGCGAAAGTATTCGGCCCCCTTGAACTTTGCGACCTTTTGCCACATTTCAGGCTTCAAACATAAAGATATAAAACTGTATTTTTTTGTGAAGAATCAACAACAAGTGGGACACAATCATGAAGTGGAACGACAACTTTTTTAACAAATCAAAAACTGAAAAATTGGGCGTGCAAAATTATTCAGCCCCTTTACTTTCAGTGCAGCACACTCTCTCCAGAAGTTCAGTGAGGATCTCTGAATGATCCAATGTTGACCTAAATGACTAATGATGATAAATACAATCCACCTGTGTGTAATCAAGTCTCCGTATGAATGCACCTGCACTGTGATAGTCTCAGAGGTCCGTTAAAAGCGCAGGGAGCATCATGAAGAACAAGGAACACACCAGGCAGGTCCGAGATACTGTTGTGAAGAAGTTTAAAGCCGGATTTGGATACAAAAAGATTTCCCAAGCTTTAAACATCCCAAGGAGCACTGTGCAAGCGATAATATTGAAATGGAAGGAGTATCAGACCACCACAAATCTACCAAGACCTGGCCGTCCCTCTAAACTTTCAGCTCATACAAGGAGAAGACTGATCAGAGATGCAGCCAAGAGGCCCATGATCACTCTGGATGAACTGCAGAGATCTACAGCTGAGGTGGGAGACTCTGTCCATAGGACAACAATCAGTCGTATATTGCACAAATCTGGACTTTATGGAAGAGTGGCAAGAAGAAAGCCATTTCTTAAAGATATCCATAAAAAGTGTCGTTTAAAGTTTGCCACAAGACACCTGGGAGACACACCAAACATGTGGAAGAAGGTGCTCTGGTCAGATGAAACCAAAATTGAACTTTTTGGCAACAATGCAAAACGTTATGTTTGGCGTAAAAGCAACACAGCTGAACACACCATCCCCACTGTCAAACATGGTGGTGGCAGCATCATGGTTTGGGCCTGCTTTTCTTCAGCAGGGACAGGGAAGATGGTTCAAATTGATGGGAAGATGGATGGAGCCAAATACAGGACCATTCTGGAAGAAAACCTGATGGAGTCTGCAAAAGACCTGAGACTGGGACGGAGATTTGTCTTCCAACAAGACAATGATCCAAAACATAAAGCAAAATCTACAATGGAATGGTTCAAAAATAAACATATCCAGGTGTTAGAATGGCCAAGTCAAAGTCCAGACCTGAATCCAATCGAGAATCTGTGGAAAGAACTGAAAACTGCTGTTCACAAATGCTCTCCATCCAACCTCACTGAGCTCGAGCTGTTTTGCAAGGAGGAATGGGAAAAAATGTCAGTCTCTCGATGTGCAAAACTGATAGAGACATACCCCAAGCGACTTACAGCTGTAATCGCAGCAAAAGGTGGCGCTACAAAGTATTAACTTAAGGGGGCTGAATAATTTTGCACGGCCAATTTTTCAGTTTTTGATTTGTTAAAAAAGTTTGAAATATCCAATAAATGTCGTTCCACTTCATGATTGTGTCCCACTTGTTGTTGATTCTTCACAAAAAAATACAGTTTTATATCGTTATGTTTGAAGCCTGAAATGTGGCAAAAGGTCGCAAAGTTCAAGGGGGCCGAATACTTTCGCAAGGCACTGTATGTTGACATATGACCGCTGATCTGTCGAACTAACAAGTATGTAATTTCCTGTACGAACACAAACACATACGTATCCTCCTTCAACTCTCTGCTGTAGGGATTCCTCTCCGTAGTCTATAGCCTGGCTGTAATGCCTGTCTGTCTGGAGGGAAGGAGGATCTACTGCTGCTGTCTGGAGGGAGGACCTACTGCTGCTGTCTGGCGGGAGGACCTACTGCTGCTGTCTGGATGGAGAACCTACTGCTGCTGTCTGGAGGGAGGACCTACTGCTGCTGTCTGGATGGAGAACCTACTGCTGCTGTCTGGAGGGAGGACCTACTGATACTGTCTGGAGGGAGGGAGGACCTACTGCTACTGTCTGGAGGGAGGACCTACTGCTGGTGTCTGGAGGGAAGGAGGACCTACTGCTACTGTCTGGAGGGAGGACCTACTGCTGCTGTCTGGAGGGAGGACCTACTGCTGCTGTCTGGAGGAAAGGAGGGAGGACCTACTGCTACTGTCTGGAGGGAAGGAGGACCTACTGCTACTGTCTGGAGGGAGGGAGGACCTACTGCTACTGTCTGGAGGGAGGGAGGGAGGACCTACTGCTACTGTCTGGAGGGAGTGAGGACCTACTGCTACTGTCTGAAGGGAAGGAGGACCTACTGCTACTGCCTGGAGGGAGGGAGGGAGGGAGGGAGGGAGGGAGTACCTACTGATACTCTCTGGAGGGAGGGAGTACCTACTGATACTCTCTGGAGGGAGGGAGGACCTACTGCTACTGTCTGGAGGGAAGGAGGACCTACTGCTACTGTCTGGAGGGAAGGAGGACCTACTGCTACTGCCTGGAGGGAGGGAAGGAGGACCTACTGATACTCTCTGGAGGGAGGGAGGACCTACTGCTACTGTCTGGAGGGAAGGAGGACCTACTGCTACTGTCTGGAGGAAGGAGGACCTACTGCTACTGCCTGGAGGGAGGGAGGGAGTACCTACTGCTACTTCCAGGAGGGAGGGAGGGAGGACCTACTGCTACTGCCTGGAGGGAAGGAGGATAGTCTGGCGGGAGGGATGGAGGACCTACTACTACTGTCTGGATGGAGGGAGGACCTACTGCTACTATCTGGAGGCAGGACCTACTGCTACTGTCTGGAGGGAGGGAGGACCTACTGCTACTGTCTGGAGGGAGGGAGGACCTACTGCTTCTGTCTGGAGGGAGGGAGGACCTATTTCTACTGCCTGGAGGGAGGGAGGGAGTACCTACTGCTACTGTCTGGAGGGAGGGAGGACCTACTGATACTGCCTGGAGGGAGGACCTACTGCTACTGTCTGGAGGGAGGGAGGGAGGACCTACTGCTACTGTCTTGAAGGAAGGAGGACCTACTGCTACTCTCTGGAGGGAGGGAGGACCTACTGCTACTCTCTGTAGGGAGGGAGGACCTACTGCTACTGTCTCGAGGGAGGGAGGGAGGGAGGGAGGGAGGGAGGGAGGACCTACTGCTACTGTCTGGAGGGAGGGAGGGAGGACCTACTGCTACTGTCTGGAGGGAGGGAGGGAGGACCTACTGCTACTGTCTGGAGGGAGTGAGGACCTACTGCTACTGTCTGGAGGGAAGGAGGACCTACTGCTACTGCCTGGAGGGAGGGAGGGAGGGAGTACCTACTGATACTGTCTGGAGGGAGGGAGGACCTACTGCTACTGTCTGGAGGGAAGGAGGACCTACTGCTACTGTCTGGAGGGAAGGAGGACCTACTGCTACTGCCTGGAGGGAGGGAAGGAGGACCTACTGATACTCTCTGGAGGGAGGGAGGACCTACTGCTATTGTCTGGAGGGAAGGAGGACCTACTGCTACTGTCTGGAAGAAGGAGGACCTACTGCTACTGCCTGGAGGGAGGGAGGGAGTACCTACTGCTACTGCCTGGAGGGGGGGAGGGAGGACCTACTGCTACTGCCTGGAGGGAAGGAGGATAGGCTGGCGGGAGGGATGGAGGACCTACTACTACTGTCTGGATGGAGGGAGGACCTACTGCTACTATCTGGAGGGAGGACCTACTGCTACTGTCTGGAGGGAGGGAGGACCTACTGCTACTGTCTGGAGGGAGGGAGGGAGGGAGTACCTACTGCTACTGTCTGGAGGGAGGGAGGACCTACTGATACTGCCTGGAGGGAGGACCTACTGCTACTGTCTGGAAGGAAGGAGGACCTACTGCTACTGTCTGGAGGGAGGGAGGGAGTACCTACTGATACTCTCTGGAGGGAGGGAGGACCTACTGCTACTCTCTGTAGGGAGGGAGGACCTACTGCTACTGTCTCGAGGGAGGGAGGGAGGACCTACTGATACTGTCTGGAGGGAGGGAGGGAGGACCTACTGCTACTGTCTCGAGGGAGGGAGGGAGGGAGGACCTACTGATACTGCAGCACTAAATGAGATAGATGGCCTTTCTCTGTTCTATCTCTCTCTCCCTCTCTCACCCTTATCCCTTCCCCCCTCTCTCCCCTCTTTCCCTCTCCTTCTCCCCCCTCTCTCCCCTCTTTCTCTCCCCCTCTCCCCCTCTCTCCCCTCTTACTCTTTCTCTCTCCCTCCCCCCTCTCTCCCTACTTTCTCTTTCTCTCTCCCTCCCCCCTCTCTGCCCTCTTTCTCTCTCCCTTTTCCCCCCTCTCTCCCCTCTTTCTCTCTCCCTCTCCCCCCTCTCTCCCCTCTTTCTCTTTCTCTCTCCCTCCCCACTCTCTCCCTTTTCTCTCTCCCTCCCCCCTCTCTCCCTCCCCCTCTCTCCCTACTTTCTCTCTCTCTCCATCGCTCTCGCTATCCAGTTCTCTTTGTATCTTTCTCTCTACATTTCGCTCCCCTCCATCTTTCCCTCTCTCACTTAATTCCTTCTCTCCCTTTCTCCCTTCTCTCTCAATCTATCTCCCCCTTCTCTCTCTCTCATCTGGGTGTGTGTAGAATACCAAGTAGCCTCCTCCACCAGGCTGTGTAATTATCTGGCAGACTGAGCCACCCTGGCCCAGCCCTACACACACACACTGAGCTTGCACACACAGGCATGTACACACACACAGGCACACATACACAGGCACACAGGCACACACACATAGGCACTCAGGCACACACACACACACACACACACACACACGCACACGCACACGCACGCACGCACACGCACACGCACACGCACACGCACACACACACACACACACACACACAGGTATTAAAGACAGAGGCAGGGCCAATATTCCTCTCAACCTCAGCATAATGCAAAGTGCTGTACCCCTTACCCTTACTCTACCCATTCCTCTACCACAGCTATATACACTGCTGTACCCCTTACCCTTACTCTACCACAGCTATATACACTGTTGTACCCCTTACCCTAACTCAGTGGTGTAAAGTAGTAATATTTATATTTTTGACAACTTTTACTTTTACTCCACTTCATTCATAAAGAAAATAATGTACTTTCTACTCCATACATTTCCCTGACACCCAAAAGTATTCATTACATTTTCAATGCTTCGCAGGACAGGAAAATGGTCTAATTCCCGCACTTATCAAGAGAACAAATCTGGTCATCCCTGCTGTCTCTGATCTGGTGGACTCACTACACAGAGAACATCCCTACTGTCTCTGATCTGGTGGACTCACTAAACAGAGAACATCCCTGCTGTCTCTGATCTGGTGGACTCACTAAACAGAGAACATCCCTGCTGTCTCTGATCTGGTGGACTCACTACACAGAGAACATCCCTGCTGTCTCTGATCTGGTGGACTCACTAAACAGAGAACATCCCTGCTGTCTCTGATCTGGTGGACTCACTAAACAGAGAACATCCCTGCTGTCTCTGATCTGGTGGACTCACTACACAGAGAACATCCCTGCTGTCTCTGATCTGGTGGACTCACTACACAGAGAACATCCCTGGTCATCCCTGCTGTCTCTGATCTGGTGGACTCACTACACAGAGAACATCCCTACTGTCTCTGATCTGGTGGACTCACTACACAGAAATGTTGAGTTTGTAAATTATGTCTGCGTGTTAAACTGTGCCTCTGAATATCCGTAAATTAAAAAAAACAAGAAAATCGCTTCGTCTGGTTTGCTTAATATAAGACATTTTAAATAATTTGTACTTTTACTTTTGATACTTAAGTATATTTAAAACCAAAATACTTTTAGACTTTTACTCAAGTATGAATATTCTGGCCCCTGAAGTTGGGTTTATGTTTCTTTAGGCTATTGTGTAATTCCATTGTTGACCACTTGGGGCCTCTGTCCTGTATTGATGTGTGTTGTTCGTTTAATATTGTAAACCCTGTAGAAGAAGAATTGTTAACATTTCAAAATGGTGAAAGTCACACTGTAGAGCTGCAGACGTTATCAAACTCCATCCGTCTTGCTATCATTTTGTAGAAGCATTGTCTGTAAGTAAAGTAAAAATAATCATAACATATTGCAGCATATATCTATGTTATTGAACATGCATCCAAAAACATGTTCATACTGAGAATTAAGCAGAGTAATCAGCTAGCATACAATAAGTCATACTCATTGTTCATTTCTTTCTATATTTCTGTTTTACTCATTTCAGTCACTATTACTGTACCTACGATGCAGTGGCAGTAAATGATCCTTCTGCACTACAGTAGCTGTACCGAGTTTATCTATCTTCTAAGCTTAAGAAGGGGACTCTTTTGCAAGGGAAGAATAATGAAAATTGGGAACTTTTTCCCACCACTGCCCTAACTCTATCTCTTCCTCTACCACAGCTACATACACTGCTGTACTATGAAGGTAATAAACTAATCCCCAATACAATGTCATACTGCACCTCCACCAATACACTGTAGTACTGCACCTCCACCAAAACACTGTAGTACTGCACCTCCACCAATACACTGTGGTACTGCACCTCCACCAATACACTGTAGTACTGCACCTCCACCAATACACTGTAGTACTGCACCTCCACCAATACACTGTAGTACTGCACCTCCACCAATACACTGAAGTACTGAACCTCCACCAATACACTGTAGTACTGCACCTCCACCAATACACTGCAGTACTGCACCTCCGCCAATACACTGTGGTACTGCACCTCCAACAATACACTGCTGTACTATGAAGGTAATAAACTAATCCCCAATACACTGTAGTACTGCACCTCCACCAATACACTGTAGTACTGCACCTCCACCAATACACTGCTGTACTATGAAGGTAAAAAACTAATCCCCAATACACTGTAGTACTGCTCCTCCACCAATACACTGTAGTACTGCACCTCCACCAATACACTGTAGTACTGCACCTCCACCAATACACTGTAATACTGCACCTCCACCAATACACTGTAGTACTGCACCTCCACCAATACACTGTAGTACTGCTCCTCAACCAATACACTGTCATACTGCACCTCCGCCAATACACTGTCATACTGCACCTCCACCAATACACTGTAATACTGCACCTCCAACAATACACTGTAGTACTGCACCTCCACCAATACACTGTAGTACTGCACCTCCACCAATACACTGTGGTACTGCACCTCCACCAATACACTGTAGTACTGCACCTCCACCAATACACTGTAGTACTGCACCTCCACCAATACACTGTAGTACTGCACCTCCACCAATACACTGTGGTACTGCACCTCCACCAATACACTGTAGTACTGCACCTCCACCAATACACTGTAGTACTGCACCTCCACCAATACACTGTAGTACTGCTCCTCCACCAATACACTGTAGTACTGCACCTCCACCAATATACTGTGGTACTGCACCTCCACCAATACACTGTAATACTGCACCTCCACCAATACACTGTAGTACTGCACCTCCACCAATACACTGTAGTACTGCACCTACACCAATACACTGTAGTACTGCACCTCCACGAATACACTGTAGTACTGCACCTCCACCAATACACAGTGGTACTGCACCTCCAACAATACACTGCTGTACTATGAAGGTAATAAACTAATCCCCAATACACTGTAGTACTGCACCTCCACCAATACACTGTAGTACTGCACCTCCACCAATACACTGTGGTAGTGCACCTCCACCAATACACTGCTGTACTATGAAGGTAAAAAACTAATCCCCAATACACTGTAGTACTGCACCTCCACCAATACACTGTAGTACTGCACCTCCACCAATACACTGTAGTACTGCACCTCCACCAATACACTGTAGTACTGCACCTCCACCAATACACTGTCGTACCGCACCTCCATCAATACACTGTAGTACTGAACCTCCACCAATACACTGTAGTACTGCACCTCCACCAATACACTGTCGTACCGCACCTCCATCAATACACTGTAGTACTGAACCTCCACCAATACACTGTAGTACTGCACCTCCACCAATACACTGTAGTACTGCACCTCCACCAATACACTGTCGTACCGCACCTCCACCAATACACTGTAGTACTGCACCTCAACCAATACACTGTAGTACTGCTCCTCCACCAATACACTGTAGTACTATGAAGGTAATAAACTAATCCCCAATACACTGTCATACTGCACCTCCACCAATACACTGTAGTACTGCACCTCCACCAATACACTGTAGTACTGCTCCTCCACCAATACACTGTCATACTGCACCTCCACCAATACACTGTCATACTGCACCTCCACCAATCCACTGTAGTACTGCACCTCCAACAATACACTGTAGTACTGCACCTCCACCAATACACTGTAGTACTGCACCTCCGCCAATACACTGTGGTACTGCACCTCCACCAATACACTGTAGTACTGCACCTCCACCAATACACTGTAGTACTGCACCTCCACCAATACACTGTAGTACTGCACCTCCGCTCACCCGTTCTGCTCACCCATGAACTCACCCTGTGCATACATCCACAGCCCTCACCGCCCAGCCTCAAAATCACAGGCCCAAAATGCCCTTACTTACACAAGCTCTATCCCATTCTAGCTCAATGTGAATTACATGGTGTGCCTTCCAAATCGCACTGTATTCCTTACCTAGTTTATTACTGTTGACCAGGGCTCATAAGGTAGGTCGTACACTATATAGGGAATAGCGGTCCATTTGTGACGATAACAGATTCTACAGCACTCTCTGCCAAACAAGTTATTTCTCTGCTCTCCTCAGTCAGGAGGAAATGAATGAATGCTTGGCTGCCCTCCTCAACGCTTTAATCCATTTAATGCAGCAATCCTCGGCAAAGGGAGAGGAGATATATAGTCCTGGTGCTCCTATCTGAATAGAGCATTTATGATTAGACTCCTCTGTTGTTGCTATGAGTCCTGTGTTGGATGCTGTTGGGCTGGGGTTGTTGTTGCTATGAGTCCTGTGTTGGATGCTGTTGGGAGGTTTTGTTGTTGCTATGAGTCCTGTGTTGGATGCTGTTGGGGGGGTTTGTTGTTGCTATGAGTCCTGTGTTGGATGCTGTTGGGGGGTTCTGTTGTTGCTATGAGTCCTGTGTTGGATGCTGTTGGGGGGTTCTGTTGTTGCTATGAGTCCTGTGTTGGATGCTGTTGGGGGGTTCTGTTGTTGCTATGAGTCCTGTGTTGGATGCTGTTGGGGGGGTTTGTTGTTGCTATGAGTCCTGTGTTGGATGCTGTTGGGAGGGTTTGTTGTTGCTATGAGTCCTGTGTTGGATGCTGTTGGGGGGTTCTGTTGTTGCAATGAATCCTGTGTTGGATGCTGTTGGGGGGGTTTGTTGTTGCTATGAGTCCTGTGTCGGATGCTGTTGGGCTGGGGTTGTTGTTGCTATGAGTCCTGTGTTGGATGCTGTTGGGAGGGTTTGTTGTTGCTATGAGTCCTGTGTTGGATGCTTTTTTTTGGGGGGGAGGGGGGGGGGGGGTGTTGTTGCTATGAATCCTGTGTTGGATGCTGTTGGGGGGTTCTGTTGTTGCTATGAGTCCTGTGTTGGATGCTGTTGGGAGGGTTTGTTGTTGCTATGAGTCCTGTGTTGGATGCTGTTGGGGGGTTCTGTTGTTGCAATGAATCCTGTGTTGGATGCTGTTGGGGGGGTTTGTTGTTGCTATGAGTCCTGTGTTGGATGCTGTTGGGCTGGGGTTGTTGTTGCTATGAGTCCTGTGTTGGATGCTGTTGGGCTGGGGTTGTTGTTGCTATGAGTCCTGTGTTGGATGCTGTTGGGAGGGTTCTGTTGTTGCTATGAGTCCTGTGTTGGATGCTGTTGGGGGGGTTTGTTGTTGCTATGAGTCCTGTGTTGGATGCTGTTGGGAGGGTTTGTTGTTGCTATGAGTCCTGTGTTGGATGCTGTTGGGGGGTTCTGTTGTTGCAATGAATCCTGTGTTGGATGCTGTTGGGGGGGTTTGTTGTTGCTATGAGTCCTGTGTCGGATGCTGTTGGGCTGGGGTTGTTGTTGCTATGAGTCCTGTGTTGGATGCTGTTGGGAGGGTTTGTTGTTGCTATGAGTCCTGTGTTGGATGCTTTTTTTTGGGGGGGAGGGGGGGGGGGGGGGGGGTGTTGTTGCTATGAATCCTGTGTTGGATGCTGTTGGGGGGTTCTGTTGTTGCTATGAGTCCTGTGTTGGATGCTGTTGGGAGGGTTTGTTGTTGCTATGAGTCCTGTGTTGGATGCTGTTGGGGGGTTCTGTTGTTGCAATGAATCCTGTGTTGGATGCTGTTGGGGGGGTTTGTTGTTGCTATGAGTCCTGTGTTGGATGCTGTTGGGCTGGGGTTGTTGTTGCTATGAGTCCTGTGTTGGATGCTGTTGGGCTGGGGTTGTTGTTGCTATGAGTCCTGTGTTGGATGCTGTTGGGAGGGTTTGTTGTTGCTATGAGTCCTGTGTTGGATGCTTTTTTGGGGGGGGGAGGGGGGGGGGGGGGTGTTGTTGCTATGAATCCTGTGTTGGATGCTGTTGGGGGGTTCTGTTGTTTCTATGAGTCCTGTGTTGGATGCTGTTGGGAGGTTTTGTTGTTGCTATGAGTCCTGTGTTGGATGCTGTTGGGAGGGTTTGTTGTTGCTATGAGTCCTGTGTTGGATGCTGTTGGTTTTTTGTTGTTGTTGCTATGAGTCCTGTGTTGGATGCTGTTGGGGGGTTCTGTTGTTGCTATGAGTCCTGTGTTTGATGCTTTTTGGGGATTTTGTTGTTGCTGGTAACCTAGTTATTTGCAATTGGTTGTTACATTTATTCAGTGTTTGACAAATGTTTGTTGACATTTGACCAGACACATAGGAAGCATATACAATGCATGCTGAGGAGCTAATTGAGATGAAATACCCAGTCACAGCCTCCCGAGTGGCGCAGTGGTCTAAGGCACTGCATCACAGTGCAAGCTGTGCCACACAACCACCCTACACAGCTGATGAATCAGGAGGTGTGTGTGTGTGTGTGTGTGTGTGTGTGTGTGTGTGTGTGTGTGTGTGTGTGTGTGTGTGTGTGTGTGTGTGTGTGTGTGTGTGTGTGTGTGTGTGTGTCTCCATCAGAAACCAGAGAGTGATAGCATGGTATGGGGAGAGAGAACCACATGATAATGAAATATAATATAAAGATCATCAGACAGAGTGTACATAATGTCTAGGGTGATATGTATCCTCTCTGGTAGACAGTTTAGTAATGTCTAGGGTGATATGTATCCTCTCTGGTAGACAGTTTAGTAATGTCTAGGGTGATATGTATCCTCTCTGGCAGATGGTTTAGTAATGTCTAGGGTGATATGTATCCTCTCTGGTAGACAGTTTAGTAATGTCTAGGGTGATATGTATCCTCTCTGGTAGACAGTTTAGTAATGTCTAGGGTGATATGTATCCTCTCTGGCAGACGGTTTAGTAATGTCTAGGGTGATATGTATCCTCTCTGGCAGATGGTTTAGTAATGTCTAGGGTGATATGTATCCTCTCTGGCAGATGGTTTAGTAATGTCTAGGGTGATATGTATACTCTCTGGTAGACAGTTTAGTAATGTCTAGGGTGATATGTATCCTCTCTGGCAGACGGTTTAGTAATGTCTAGGGTGATATGTATCCTCTCTGGCAGACGGTTTAGTAATGTCTAGGGTGATATGTATCCTCTCTGGCAGATGGTTTAGTAATGTCTAGGGTGATATGTATCCTCTCTGGTAGACAGTTTAGTAATGTCTAGGGTGATATGTATCCTCTCTGGCAGATGGTTTAGTAATGTCTAGGGTGATATGTATCCTCTCTGGTAGACAGTTTAGTAATGTCTAGGGTGATATGTATCCTCTCTGGCAGATGGTTTAGTAATGTCTAGGGTGATATGTATCCTCTCTGGCAGATGGTTTAGTAATGTCTAGGGTGATATGTATCCTCTCTGGTAGACAGTTTAGTAATGTCTAGGGTGATATGTATCCTCTCTGGTAGACAGTTTAGTAATGTCTAGGGTGATATGTATCCTCTCTGGCAGACAGTTTAGTAATGTCTAGGGTGATATGTATCCTCTCTGGCAGACGGTTTAGTAATGTCTAGGGTGATATGTATCCTCTCTGGCAGACGGTTTAGTAATGTCTAGGGTGGTATGTATCCTCTCTGGCAGACAGTTTAGTAATGTCTAGGGTGATATGTATCCTCTCTGGTAGACAGTTTAGTAATGTCTAGGGTGAAATGTATCCTCTCTGGCAGACAGTTTAGTAATGTCTAGGGTGATATGTATCCTCTCTGGCAGACAGTTTAGTAATGTCTAGGGTGATATGTATCCTCTCTGGCAGATGGTTTAGTAATGTCTAGGGTGGTATGTATCCTCTCTGGCAGACAGTTTAGTAATGTCTAGGGTGATATGTATCCTCTCTGGCAGACAGTTTAGTAATGTCTAGGGTGACATGTACTCTCTCTGGCAGACAGTTTAGTAATGTCTAGGGTGGTATGTATCCTCTCTGGCAGACAGTTTAGTAATGTCTAGGATGGTATGTATCATCTTGAACCCATGCTCTTCCCAGGCCTTTTGAAAAGATTGATAATTTATGTTGTCTCTCCATTGTGTTAAAGGGGAAGTTCCTCCCAAAACATGAAGATAAATATATGTCTCTGGTTCTAGCTGGTGCATGAGTTGTAATGACAACTACTAGTCCAACCTACATTATTTACATTAAAACATTTAGAATATCAGCTCATGCCCTGAATTGACATGTCAATGACAATGACAATGACTGACTCTATCCAACATCACCAATCGTTCTTTCTGTTTCTACCTGCATGGAAGGATGAGAGGGGTGATGCAACAGACATGACGACATGACTGTGAACTCTGATTTTTTATCTTTGTTCAATTTTTGTGTATCTTTTTCACAGCCTTTTCAAAGAGGGGACCCCATGTTCCTTCACTCATGCCTCCTCCAGTAATTTTAAGACTAATTAAGACTAGTTAAGACTAAGTAAGACTAATTTGTTATTCTGTTACATATCTTTCAGGAGATCCAAGAAGCCGTGTGGAGTATTCCAAACAGGTCAAGGACTGGGTAGAGAAGAGTGTCTAAACAGAAGACAGTCTTATTTAGAACCCCATTGGTCCAGCAGGCTGTCTAGAACCTGATTGGTTCAGCAGGCTGTCAAGAGGTGGGAAGATAAACAAGTCATATACAAAGACCCAGACTTTAAAGTTGACACACCAGACCTACCTCCCAACATCACCCTGGTGATCACCAGACCTACCTCCCAACATCACCCTGGTGAACACCAGACCTACCTCCCAACATCACCCTGTTGGACACCAGACCTACCTCCCAACATCACCCTGGTGAACACCAGACCTACCTCCCAACATCACCCTGGTGAACACCAGACCTACCTCCCAACATCACTCTGTTGGACACCAGATCTACCCCCCAACAGCACCCTGGTGAACACCAGACCTACCTCCCAACATCACCCTGGTGAACACCAGACCTACTTCCCAACATCACCCTGGTGAACACCAGACCTACCTCCCAACATCACCCTGGTGAACACCAGACCTACCTCCCAACATCACCCTGTTGGACACCAGACCTACCTCCCAACATCACCCTGGTGAACACCAGACCTACCTCCCAACATCACCCTGGTGAACACCAGACCTACCTCCCAACATCACCCTGGTGAACACCAGACCTACCTCCCAACATCACCCTGTTGGACACCAGACCTACTTCCCAACATCACCCCGGTGAACACCAGACCTACTTCCCAACATCACCCTGGTGAACACCAGACCTACCTCCCAACATCACCCTGTTGGACACCAGACCTACCTCCCAACATCACCCTAGTGAACACCAGACCTACCTCCCAACATCACCCTGGTGAACACCAGACCTACCTCCCAACATCACCCTGGTGAACACCAGACCTACCTCCCAACATCACCCTGGTGAACACCAGACCTACTTCCCAACATCTACCTGGTGAACACCAGACCTACTTCCCAACATCACCCTGGTGAACACCAGACCTACCTCCCAACATCACCCTGGTGAACACCAGACCTACCTCCCAACATCACCCTGTTGGACACCAGACCTACCTCCCAACATCACCCTAGTGAACACCAGACCTACCTCCCAACATCACCCTGGTGAACACCAGACCTACCTCCCAACATCACCCTGGTGAACACCAGACCTACCTCCCAACATCACCCTGGTGAACACCAGACCTACCTCCAAACATCACCCTGTTGGACACCAGACCTACCTCCCAACATCACCCTGGTGATCACCAGACCTACCTCCCAACATCACCCTGGTAAACACCAGACCTACCTCCCAACATCACCCTGGTGAACACCAGACCTACCTCCCAACATCACCCTGGTGAACACCAGACCTACTTCCCAACATCACCCTGGTGAACACCATACCTACCTCCCAACATCACCCTGGTGAACACCAGACCTACCTCCCAACATCACCCTGGTGAACACCAGACCTACCTCCCAACATCACCCTGGTGAACACCAGACCTACCTCCCAACATCACCCTGGTGAACACCAGACCTACCTCCCAACATCACCCTGGTGAATACCAGACCTACATCCCAACATCCCACCGGTGGAAAAACAAACCAAGGAGGAGCTAACTTTAGCTAGCCAATTCCAACAATAACATGCCATGCAATCATTGGTGTCTGTGTTTTAGTTTGACTGCTATGTAGAGCCCCTGGAGAAGCACCATTCTCTACCTCAGGGGTGTATTCATTCCGGTAAACTAATCGGCATAGAAATCAGAATGAATAGAATAGGATTGGAACCTCTAACCCTTGAAATTTGACCGGTCAACTAACGGGTACACTTGCAATGGCTGCCTAGTGTTGTCATCAAATGTAATTGTATTTGTCAGGTGCTTCGTAAACAACATGCTCCTTGGTCAGCCCGCGAATGGAACTCCTCAGTATAATCTGTCTCAAACTGATATGCCACAAGAGTACCATTCTAAAAAAAAGACGGGTCTACAATTTCCTCTTAGTTCTCTGACATTCTTTACTGTAATTCAATTTGATGAGGGCAGCAAATACATCCTTCACCCCCGCCCACCTCGGAAGTCCCAACCTACGTCCTGACTCGCGGCGCGCATTAATCTACTTCCTGGATTTCAATACAAAAAAGAACGAAATACATTAGTAAAAATGTGCCTACAAAAATAAGGTAGCTGAAAAATGGTGCCAAAAAAGTCATTACAAGAACTATTGTAGTCATGGGAGAGAGCCAGAGCGGTATAATGGACGTTTGACGTTATCCTAGGTTTCTATGTGAAAGGCAGGGTAAAATCAGAGTATAACCGCAATCTAAACACTCAAGTAACGGCCCTAAAAACTGTCTGAGAAACGATCAGTCAAGTATTAGAAAGGACCCAGAAGTTTTTTGGGGGGTAAACTTCCCTTTTAAACCGCTGTCCTCTCCTTATGGACACAATGGGCAGTTTAAAACTTCTTCAGGATTGGTGTCTTGTCCGTGGGATGGTTGAGCTAACATAGGCTGATGTGATTAACATGAGGTTGTAAGAAACACAAAACAGTCGCAAGACATAGACATATCTGATATGGCCAGAAAGCTTACATTCTTGTTAATCTAACTGCACTGTCCAATTTACAGTAGCTATTAGAGTAAAATAAGACCATGCTATTGTTTGAGGACAGTGCACCGTTATGAACTTGAAAATGTATGAATAAACCAATTAGGCACATTTGGGCAGTCTTGATACAACATTTTGAATAGATATGCAAGATTTCACTGGATCACTCTAAAACTTTGCAAATCTAGTGGCCAAAGTCTAAATTGCGCCTGGGTTAGAATAATTCGTTATACCCTTTCTCTTGCATTAAAAAATAAATAAATAAATAAATAAAATAAAAAAAAAATAAAAAAAAAAAAATATATATATATATATATATATATATATATTTTTTTTTTTTTTAATGGTTGGTTTTATCTTTGTATTATCTTTTACCAGATATAATGCGTTTTATTCTGCTACATTCCTTTCACATTTCCATAAACTTCAAAGAGTTTGATTTCAAATGGTATCAAGACTATGCAAATGATTGCTTCAGGGCCTGAGCTACAGGCAGTTAGATTTGGGTATGTCCTTTTAGGTGAAAATTGAGAAAAAAAGGGGTGGATCTTTAACACTTTTTTGGTTACTACATGATTCCATATGTGTTATTTCATAGTGTTGATGTCTTCACTATTATTCTACAATGTAGAAAATAGTCAAAAATTAAGAAAAACCATTGAGTAGGTGTGTCAACTTTTGACTGGTACTGTATATCTATTTCAAAGTTAATATGAAAGTAATTTGTTTAATATTTTAACATAATTTAGTGAATAAATAGACGTTATACTTACATTTCACAAAGTTATTCCTTATTTTTCTGGAAAATATTATCCCCAGCAGGGAAAAAAAAAATGTTGCTGTTCCGCAAGGTGTTATGGGAAACCATCAGTACACGCTAAATTCGCCCACATAGCTGATCTCAATTGCAACCATTATTGGTCACCTCATTACCGCTCCCTAAAAATTTTCCCATTTATGTTATCCAACAGTGTCTGGTATGGTTATTTCTTATAAAGATTGGGGGTAAAACCACTCTGGACTGTCCATATTTGAAATGCTTAACAACATAAAGTCAATCAGTGATTTAGTTATTTGTACCAGAAGGGCCGGAATTGGTAGGTCTATATCTGTGTGCTGAAGGCAGGTGCCCTAACTACCTAACCCAGGTTTGAACCATATTTTGACAGTTAATTCGTAACCTTAGGATAGACTAGACACTTGTATGTTGTAGGCTAGTGGAGACCAATATATATCTTGTGTTATTAAACTATATAAAAAAACAGTTGTATTTTCAGATTTTTGTACATTTGAATGTTGCAGTAGTAGGACCTAGGCCTATAGCATTTGAGCGAGTGAGAACATTATTTTGATAGCAATCCC
This sequence comes from Oncorhynchus mykiss, assembly GCF_013265735.2. Classification (NCBI taxonomy): domain Eukaryota; kingdom Metazoa; phylum Chordata; class Actinopteri; order Salmoniformes; family Salmonidae; genus Oncorhynchus; species Oncorhynchus mykiss. Next base: position 11,685,529 of record NC_050571.1, read on the forward strand.
CTGATCCCAATGACTTGACTGCCCCGCATGGTGAGGAAGAGAACTGCTCATTTTCAGCCACTCACAAAGCTCATTTGTAGTCTACACATCTATCTGGTCAGTGTCCCAAATGGCACCCTATTCCATGTATAGTGCACTACTTTTGACCAGAGCCCTATATTCCCTGGTCAATGACACTGATGTAAACAGGGACTAGGGTGCAATTTGGAACTCACACCTGACTTTAGGGGATTTCATGACGATATGTGACTGTACAATAGCAGTGTCTGTAGAACATGCTCTGTGGTGGACCAAGCTTCTCGGTGGTGACTCTCTGGTCTCCCCTGAGTCAGTAGTCAGAGCTCTCCTCCTCTCCATGCACATGTCTTTTTCACCTCTCTGCCTCTCTTCCCTGCCTTTCTCCACCCCAGTGTGACAGGCTGTGTTCAGCTGTGTGTGTGTGTGTGTTTGTTTAGTCGTATGTGTTTGAAGTTTAAAACGCGCTACTGATTGTTAAATGGTGATGTTGTGACAGGTGCTGAGGTGATTGTCTTTGCTGCTGAGTTTGTTTACATTCCATTGTACAGGGAGACTGGGCGGGGGAGAAGGGGGCATCAATGTGCTGAGGGTGTGTGAGGGGTTTTACGGTGAGGGTTGGTAGGTGTAGGGGGTTGAGAATAGGGGTTATAAAGTGTGAGGTTTGAGTCAGGTTAGTGAGCCTTGTAGTTACGAATGGAGGAGAAGAGGATTAGGGCGTGGTGATAGAGGGAGGAGAAGAGGATTAGGGAGTGGTGATAGAGGGAGGAGAAGAGGATTAGGGATGGTGATAGAGAGAGGAGAAGAGGATTAGGGAGTGGTGATAGAGGGAGGAGAAGTGGATTAGGGAGTGGTGATAGAGGGAGAGGAAGAGGATTAGTGAGTGGCGATAGAGAGAGGAGAAGAGGATTAGGGAGTGGTGATAGAGGGAGAGGAAGAGGATTAGGGAGTGGCGATAGAGGAAGGAGAAGAGGATTAGGGAGTGGCGATAGAGGGAGGAGAAGAGGATTAGGGAGTGGTGATAGTGAGAAGAGAAGTGGATTAGGGAGTGGTGATAGAGGGAGGAGAAGTGGATTAGGGAGTGGTGATAGAGAGAGGAGAAGTGGATTAGGGAGTGGTGATAGAGAGAGGAGAAGAGGATTAGGGAGTGGTAAATAGAGAGAGGAGAAGAGGATTAGGGAGTGGTGATAGAGGGAGGAGAAGAGGATTAGGGAGTGGTGATAGAGAGAGGAGAAGAGGATTAGGGAGTGGTGATAGAGGGAGGAGAAGAGGATTAGGGAGTGGTGATAGAGAGAGGAGAAGAGGATTAGGAAGTAGTGATAGAGGGAGGAGAAGAGGATTAGGGAGTGGTAAATAGAGAGAGGAGAAGAGGATTAGGGAGTAGTGATAGAGGGAGAAGGATATGCATGTTAGTATAAAGGTTAGGAATTTCAAGTAATAAAAATAATAATAACTAGATGGAAAATTTACAAGTAAAGTTGTGGGGCTTGTTCTAGATCTTTAAAAACATTTTTGTGGTAGTCAAAGACGTTCAAATTTTTTTACTTTACAATTTAAAGCAACACAGTTGCATATAGCCAAAGTTAAATTCAGTAAATGAATTGGTCGGATTATTTTGATATACTTCCTATATTAACCTTATTATTTTGCTATACTACTATATTAACCTTATTATTTTGATATACTACTATATTAACCTTATTATTTTGATATACTACTATATTAACCTTATTATTTTGCTAAACTACTATATTAACCTTATTATTTTGATATACTACTATATTAACCTTATTATTTTGATATACTACTATATTAACCTTATTATTTTGCTATACTACTATATTAACCTTATTATTTTGATATGCTACTATATTAACCTTATTATTTTGATATACTACTATATTAACCTTATTATTTTGATATGCTACTATATTAACCTTATTATTTTGATATACTACTATATTAACCTTATTATTTTGATATACTACTATATCAACCTTATTATTTTGATATACTACTATATTAACCTTATTATTTTGATATACTACTATATTAACCTTATTATTTTGATATACTACTATATTAACCTTATTATTTTGATATGCTACTATATTAACCTTATTAT